>NC_025868.1:353069-455120 GCF_000755165.1 Leishmania panamensis | reverse complement strand
TCGTACCATTTAGAGTCCACACGCAAACGTCGGAAGTGGGGGACGCCCGTAGTAGTGGTGGTTGGGGGGGGGGAGGGGTAAAAACATTCGGCGCACCGTTGCCGCACATACGTGATGTGAGAGGGAAAGGGAGAGAGAACGCGTGCCACTCACTATTTATGCGATCGTGACGGGTTGCTGCATACCGGCGGAAAACTCCGCCTCCCGGTCACGCAGCAGTTGCTTCGCGACGGCGTCAAGCTCAAAGACGTGTGGGTCAGTCGCCCCCATCGTACGAAGGGAATCGGCAAGGAAGAAGAGGTACTCGCGATTTGGACCGCTGACGCCGGCACAGCTCAGAATCTCCGTTGCGATCATCTCTGTCGAGGCCTCGCCGACGTAGTCCTTATTCTGCTCCGTTGCAATGTAGCACAGACACACGACCTTTTTGCACGGCTGCACCGCTGGCGCGTTCGGATGGTTGCGGATGTCGAGCACCTCTTCTGCGTCACCGGCTTCGACCTCGGAAGAGTTCTGGCGCAGGGGTGGGTTGTATCGGGTGGCGCTCTCAGTCCTGAAGGACTTTGGCGTCGATGCCAGCAGCCCCGGCGCCGTAGTCAGGTTACCGGTCGTCGGGCGCGCGTTGAACAGTGTCAGTTGCACACGGTCGTAGCCGCCCTCGCGGGTGTCGAGTGCCGTGAAGATACTGTTCAGCTTCTCAGGGTCCGCCGGCAGCTGGAAGGCCTTTCCATACACGCGCTCCTCCTTGTCTTCTGAGGGCAAAAGTGTCACCACACGGCCCGGCTTACCCGGCACACCGCGGTGATCGCATGAGCCCTGGTAAAACACGCGTTTGTAGCCTTTGATGTAGGTCTCGTACTCAGCGTCGAACTCAAAGTTCTGTTTCCACAGGATGGAGCCATAGCCGAAGATGACGAAGACATGGTCGTCGAAGGACGGGAGACCGAACTGCTCGTGATAGCGCGTCGCTCTTGTTGACAGGTCCGCTGAGGATGACATGCTTGCGCCCCTGCACGTGTTAACGCATACGTGTAAGACTACACCTGTCTTCGGCTTCGTTAGCGGGGACAAGAGAACGTTTGCTGCCATGAAGGGGGTGTGGTGGGAAAGCGATCATACAAGATCGAAAAACGATTAGGAGGATGAGCAGCGAGTAGAGAAGAGAGGGTCGTTGCAGCATCTTCCAACGCAGCAGCGCTAGCAAGACTGCCCAATCCGGCGACGATAGCGCCTAAGAGAAATCGGAAAGAGGGGGCAGCGCGCCACCGCGCATCACTCTCCCTCTCGACAAAGCAAATAAGGGTTCATACGAGTGCGTGTCTATGCGCTACATGCGCCACGTGTGTTGATCACACATGTACGTTTACATCTCTACGCTCACTTGCACACTCAAGGAAGAGGAAGAGAGAGAGAGCGAGAGTGCGAGTGCGAGTGCGTAAGACGCGGAGGAAGGGTGTGCTTTTCCCTCTCCACTTTGCAGCAGTAGTCTCCCGCCCCTCCCCTCCCCTCCCCTTCCCACCCCGCCGCCCGACTTCCACTCCGGCTCTGTGCGCGTTTTCCTCCTCTGTTTTTATATATATTTTTTATACTTCTTTATTCCTGCTGCGCACCCGCCCCGGGCACAGACGCCCCAGGGCAGACGCGCCCCCACCACAGCAGTAATGTCAAGGAAAACGAAGGCAAAGGATGCGCATGTGCACCGGAGCCCACATCGCGGTAGAAAGGACAAGGCCAGCAGAGCGACGTCCCAAGAATAGGTGGAGAGAGAGAGAGAGAGAGGAGGAGAAGGAGGAGGGGGTATACAAACACCCACACACGCATGCATGCATGCACACCCATGCGCACATGTTCGTAAGGAGATACATACAGTTTGGTGTTATGGCGACATGAGCAGCATACACACACACACACATATACGTACAAGGGGAAGTGTATATTGGGGTGATGAGCTGATGAGCGACATATGAGGTTGACGGGATGGAGGGGTGATGATGCGCGGGAAATGGAGGTGGAGGTGGCGCAACGGAGAGACAACACAGCACCTCCATAGCAGCACAGGCGAGCATGGGGCTTGAGGGAATGCGATACGATTCCACCCATAACCATCGAGATGAACACACACGCACACACACGGAAGGAGAGGAGTATAGAGGGAAATAGAGGAGTACATCGAGTCTGCGCACCCACACACACAAATCAGCAGCAGTAGGAATGGAGAGAGAGAGAGAGAGGGTAGAGCTTCAGTCGCCCAGGCCGAAGGGAGAGGGAGAAACAGCGGCGCCAACAATGACAGTGTGGGGGAAGCGTATGCAAGAAGGATTAGGGGAGACGCCGTCACACCACGGCGCTGCGGTAGCAGAAGCCTCAGCATTTACAGCGGGGTAGGCTGTAGGGGGTGGGTGTGTGTGTGTGTGTGTGCTGGTGACGGGTCCGGCCAGGGCGCACTGGCCGAGCGGACTTGTGAGAGGAAGAAAGAGGGGGGGGGGAATGTGCGGAAAAAGTCAAGGATGTGTTTCATCGGCCGCTCAACTCTCGAATGCACACGCACTCCAGCAATGCGAGTCATTACACCACTTCACACCAACAACATCTTCGTAAAGTTGCCATCCGCGTAGACGTACGGGGTGCCCGCGTATGGGCGAATGCCGATGGCGCGCACCATGTAGGGTTCGCGGTGGCACAGCGGACACGCTTCGGCATCCTTTACTGTCATCCCCTCCACCACGCGTGCGCGGTCGGGGGAGCGACCGACACTATTTCTCAAACTATGCGGCAACGCCAGCGTGGGCAGCATGCTTGAGTTGGAAGAGAGGTGAGGCTGGTGCGGTGCTACAACATTGGCGTTTGCCACGCTACTGCCAGACCTGCGCTGGTTGAGTCGAAGAGGTACAGGGAGCTTCAGCGACCCTCGCGCGGCGGTCCCATTAGCTTCAGCAGTGGTGGCGGATGGGTCCACCGCGCCGGTGCCCCGGACTACATTAGCACGCTGCGCAGCATCAAGGTTGCTAATCAAGCTGCACTCGTCGTCGTTATCGTCGCAGTCGGAACTGCCGTATGAGACTGCGTGGGTGCAGAGAACACCATTTTCTGCCATCATACGGGTGAACTGATTCGCCAAGGCTGGAGGGGCGGTGCCGGACTTGTGCTGGTAGGGTAGCAACTTGTTCTTCAAGGAGCCGGCCGTCTTCGTGCCGCTGTTGGCCGCAACTCGGCGACGGGCGGAGACAGCCGATTGCGAATCCGCCGCGCCTTGCGGCACATTCGGCGTTACCGCCACCTTTCGCACCAGAGTCAAATTGTGCTGCTGGTGCTGGCGCTGTCGGCGAAGCAGCTCGTCCTGCTTCGGCGTTGCCGTGCCTGCAGAGAAAGGTGCAGGTTCAAGAGTCAGTGGCGTGGTGACGACGACGACGGCGGGGCTTTGACCCAACAAGGCCCCTTGTTGCCCACCGCTGCCCTCTTCTTTTGCCTTTTCTCGGCTCATGGCTTGACTGCGCGCTACCAGTGCACGCGTCTCGGCTCGGTATTGCTGGCGGTGCCTCACTTGGCGGTAGTGATATTGAATTACACGTGCTGCGAGGTCTTTCAGAGCTTCCAACGTCGGCGCCAGCCCGGGGCGCCAGCGCGGGTGAAGCGACCCCAACTTTGACCCCCCGACCGAGTCGTGCGGGCTCGTGGTCACGAAGGAGGACGCGACCTGCTGCGCACGCGCCGTGGACGTCGACGGAGACAGCAGCGCAGCAGAGACCCCGTACCTGGGAAGGCCGGCGTGCGGCGAGCGGACCGTGCCTCTGCCGCTCCGTCTCAAGCCGTCTTTTCTCGAGAACGCGTCGCCGTCGTGAGCGTTGAGCAACGGACTGTCCACCTCATCTCCGCTAGTGATGCTGCCACCACTCCTAAAGGACACGAGTGATTCCCAGTGCAGCGATGCTGTTGCTGGCCGGTTGGTGCCGGCCACAGCGACGTCTTCGCCAACCATATTCTCGCTGCCGTCGCCTCCGCAGTTCACGACGCTGTGCCTACGATGGGCAGCCGCGCCGGTAGTGAGGCTGCGGCATCCGTGCTGCGCCTGCAGCTCCGCCGCCTTCGCCGCCTCTGCTGCTGCTTCTTCGGCAATGGTCGGCAAAGACTCTGAGAAGAAGGGGTGGACGAGGATGGCATCAACCGGAAGCCGCTCCTCTGGGGAGGCCTGCAGCAGGCGGGAGACGAGGTCCAATGCGACGGACGGCAGTCCAGGCCGTGAGGGCCGCATGTGGCTGTGGAGGATGTGTCGAAGGGTGCTAGCGCCGTCGTGTGGGTAGCGACCACGATTCAGCATGAAGTACAGGGCCACACCGAGAGCCCAGGCATCGGCAAGGTAGGGGTCGTAGGACTCACCTCGCAGTACCTCCGGAGCAACGGTGTGTCGCGTGCCGCGGAGCTCGCGCAGACGGTCACCTGGCGCACAGAAGCAGCACGAAACGATGTTGCTGATACGCAGCAGGCCATCGGGTCCTACCAGGAGGTGATCAGGAGCGATGCCGGTGTGGGCCACGTTGTGCTGGTGGAGGTGCAACACACCCTTCACGGCTTGCTCGAAGAGAGCGCGGATGAGCGACAGCGGCACGTGAGATGGCACCGCCGCGCCATCGAGAGCGCTGATAGCGGCCACTGCCGTCAGTAAGGTGCTGGCGCTGTCCACCATCGAGGCGACAGTGCTGGTCGTACTTCCTTGCTTTTCGCCGCCATGGAGAGGGGCTTTGTTCGCATTTGCCGACGCCTCGGCGCCACGCCTCAAGAACTGCGGCTCCGCTGCAGGTGCGCTGGAGGTCCACACGCTCTTCTCCATCTGGAGCGACGACACTCGTTTGGGTGTCTTCGTCGCGGAAGGTGCAATCCAGGCCATCCCTTGGGGTATGGTGAAGCTCGGCATATCGGTGGCTTGCAGGGCACCAAAGCGGCTCGGCGCGCGGTAACATGCTCCCCTCTCCGGCCTTTCGGAATCCTTTATGGGTAGGTCATTCAAGGTCGAAGCGGCAGAAGAGCGAGCGAGGGATTGCGACATAGTGTGCAGGCGACGCAGCAGCTGTTCGCGTGCCGCGGCGTCGGTGAAGAGTTTGGTGACGTTCATGGACTGAAAGAGATGCATCAATATATACAAAGATGTGCTTGTCTCGAAGCACTCAACCATCTCCAGCACGTGCTTGTTTTTGGGCAACGTGCGGAGCACCCGGATTGACTCCGCCACACGGTTCCACATCCACTGCGCCTCCGCCAGCACGCGCTTATCGTACACGCGCACCACATAGGGGACCCCGGTGGTAACGTGCCTGCAGAGGCGCGTGCGACAGTCGAAGTCGCCCATCGCGAGTACGCAGCCCAGCTCGTAGTTGCCGATTACCTGGCGATGGGGTGCACTACCTGCAGTACTGGTAGGCATACTAACGTTTCTCTTGCTACCGCGTGGCAATCCTCCAGCGTGCTCGACGCGGTGAGACTTCGAGGAGTGGGGGTCGTTTGCCTGCGGGTTCACTTTTTTATTTCCGCTAGTGGCGCCATTGCCACTGCTGTTCGCGATGGGCGGGGTGGTGATTGCCGCTGCTGGCGCAGACATGGCACTTGGAGCTCTGATCCGACACGAGGGAGGGGGAAGAGGTCGCGCTCGTTGACGCGTGACTGTTTCCGTCCCTCTCTCTCTCTCTCTCTCGATGTGCGGAGCAGGATAGGGAGAGGGGTTGGTAGACGCGGCGCAAGAGGTGGTATGCCGCAGGAAAAGAGTGCTTAGCAGCAAACGAACGCGTTACTTGCTGTGCTCGTGACGTGGGGCGACAGTCATAATGGATGGAGAGGTGGGGGGGGGGGGAGTGGCTGGATTACAGGATGATGATGGAGGAGCAGGGAGAATACAGAGAGAGAAGGGGTCTACCAGGCAGAGACCCGCGACCCCCCCCCCTCTCCCCCTCCCACGCCCCGTCTTTCTGCAGGTACAGGGCTGCTGCCTTGTCGCATGAGACCAGCAAAGGAGCGACACAGCGGTAGAGAGAGGGAGACAGCACGGAGGAGAGGGGAGGGAGGGGCTCTTGTGGTGCAGCACCGCCCATTTCGGTGTCCTAATTTTTTTTCCTTAGTCATTCGTTCCTTCCCTTAACGCACTCGCAGGCGTTACGTTAGCCAGCTGCCCGTCGGCTCCAGCAAGCAAACGTGCCCAGGATGCAGCTGAGGGGAGGGGAGGGGAGGGGAGGGTGGGGGGGGGTGAGCAGTACACGGACCACCTCTCATTTACCCACATAAGCGAACGTAGCGCGCTTCGTTCCCCCCTTGCGCACCGTGCTCGCCTACCTCTCGCTTTCTCTGTCAACGCGGCACCTCGTCACCGGCGAGCTCGCTGTACGTCTTGCGTCGGATGTCGTCGCGGAACCCGTTGTACCGGTTCATCGCCTTTTTCTGCACGCGCTCCGTGAGGGACCGGTCGCCATACGTCGTGGCGCTGTTCGGGTCGTTCTCGTCCTCTACCTCGCCCTCCATCTGGTAGATCAGTGTCTTCTCCACCGCGTCCACTAGCCACGTCGCGACGGGGTCACCCACTGGCGAGCAACCAAAGTAGCGCTCGAAGAGGGAGCCGAACTCGCACTTGACGATGCGGCCGACGTTCGGTAGCGACGGACTGCTCCACAATGCTTGCCGGTACACAGAGCCGCCGAGTCCGAGCATGTTCACCTCGCGCGACAGTGCCAGCCGGTGCAGGGCACTTTCATTGTCGAGGAAGCCGTCCACAATCCGCGAGGAAGTGTCAAAGAGGGTTTTGCCGGTGTCCTCGATCTTCAACCTAAAGTTCAAACCGGGAACGTCGACTTGAAAGGGAGAAGTATAGCGCTGCGCCACCGTGTCGAACACCAGTGGCTGACGGGCATGCCTGCTGGATACCGGCGCACTCTCCTCGGCCGCCGCGTCTGCCGCGCTGCCACCGGAGATGTAGACGGGGTTTTTATAGTCGAGGTTGATGGAGAAAATGCGCTGTGGTAGTCGCCCCCAGCAGAGGCTGCTGCAGATACTTCCGGCCAGCCAGCTCGTGCGCTGCCAGTGAATGCGGTCGACAACCATGACTCGCATCGAAAGCGTCGGGTGCGGCGCGGGGTCAACGAGGCGCTCTAGCCATGACTGCTTGGCAGGGATGTTGTTGCCGACGATCATCGTGACGAGCCCAAGCGGCACCACCGTGTCACCAGCCTCATTCACGTAGTTATTGAGCTGATTGCCGCCTGCCGATGGGGATGGAGGAGAGGATAGGCGCGAGGACAAGGACGCGGACGGGGAACCAGCGGCCGCGGCGTCGGCGTCAGCTGCCCCGCTCGATCGCGGCGCCGTCATGCGCATGAACTGCGGCACCACCGATGGCTCACGCCGTGCCACCGCCGCCTTCACCCTTTCCTCCGTCGGCGTCAACGGCTTTGCCTCTGGGACGGCCATACCTTTGGGCAAGATCATCTCGCCAAACTGCTCTGCTTCGTACCGCTTGTGCAGGCAGTACTGAAGACTGTGCAAGGGAACAAACCACGTCACCATGGCCGCATCGGTTGTGCGGATGGAGGTGGTGACCTGGTCAGGATCTGTCGGCTGCATGGCGAGGTAGTTTAGAGGGTCGCGGATGCGTCGTGTGCAGCGTACAAGCGCCTTGCTTGCGGCAGCAGCAGCAGATTGAGAGGACATAATGCGCACGCGTGAGTGATGGAAAAGAGGGCCTGGGGCTCAATCTGTGAAGGGCGCGCCTTCGTGATCTGCAGCACCAGAGAGGAGGGGCAAGGGGTGGAGTGGTAGGAGGGAGAGAGGAGAGCGCTCACACATCTACACACGAGCGAGTGCGGCCAGAGCGCCTCCTACCCGCTTTGCAGGCACACACACACACACACACACACACATTTGCATTAGCCTCTTGCCGCCTTTTCCCTCAACAACGGGCTGGTAGGCGCGTGGGCTGCAGTGAAGACTTAGCTACACAGTGCGTGTGTTTAATTCTGGCTGCTCCTTTCTAGTGGATTCGACATACTTAACGGGCATACACACACACACACACACACACCCACACCCACTGACAGACCCACACACACAACAACGATACACCATTGCGTGCCGGCAGCCATTATCCAGAAGATTGAAGCCTCGGCAAACCAGCGTTTCACTTCTTTCCACATCTCCCTCTGTACGCAGCTGTGCGTGTATCTGGCAGAGGGTGGGGCAGTAGGGGGGGGTGGGGGAAAGGAGAGAGGGGGGGGGGAGGGGAGGGGGGTACTAGCAGGACTTGAACAGAGAAGGCGAGAGGGAGAGGGAGAGGGAGAGAGACAGCGAGACTGCTGAGTTTATCAGTGATGAGGGAAGACGTGGTCGACGCACGAAGTAGGTGAGATACAAATAAAAGACAAAAAATTTAGCGAAAGAGGCTAAAGGGAAAAGATGATGATGATGAGGGGGTGGGGGCAGCACGGCTACTCACTCTTCATAGCCGCTTCACCGACGTGCTTCAGCGCGTCATCGATGACGGTGCTTCATGCAGCGTAGCAGCCGTGTGCGCTCCCAGCGGCGCCTAAGCCGGGCAACAAACAGAAGGGCCAGGGACATCACATACACCGAGTAGAGCCGCGGCATCATCCATGCTGACTGACGCCGCATGACGGGCCGACGTGGTGCGTGCAGAGCCGGCCTGGCAGACACAACATCGAGAGATGTTTGCGATAGTACCGGCGCCTCACGGCGCAAGGGGGAGAGGCGTCGGACAGCGTGCGGTAGTAGTGCAGCGCCGATGGATCTGTCCGGCACCGCGGTCGTTCTCACCGCTGTGCAGCTCCGCTCTAGTGGCCGGCCGATGTCGTCTTGGATGACGGCTCGGCGGGATGGGGGTGGATAATTAGCTCGCCAGATGAACGAGGGGGAGGAGGGCGGCGGTGCGCGGCTGCCGAGCATTGAATATGAGAGCTCCTTAGACTGGCGTTGCTGCCGCTCTTGCACCGGCGGTGTTGGGGAGGGAGACGAGGAGGAGAGGGAGGACTCCCGATTCCTGTCGGGAACGTGCACGGCGTGCGGCGCGTGGGACAGCTGAGCGGGGGGGGATTGTGAAGTACGCCACGGCACTGTTCGCTTCGACTCTGGAGAGGCCGCAGGATCTGGCATGTCGCGTTCGCTCCTGTGGCTTTGCGTGATGGGCCCAGAGGATACACGCGGCGCCACTGTGCTTAGGCGACTTGCCGACGGTGGCGGCGGTGATCGAGGATGCTCAGCCGCCGCCTTGGCGGTGGCCCCCATGTTCTGCGGCATCATGCGTCGTCGAACAGTCGCAACTACGCCGTAGCCCACGGGATCTTTCCCTGTCGCTGCTGCTGCATGCTGCACCCGCCGCGCCGCCTCCGCAAACTCTGCCCGGAAAGCGTGTCGACGCCGTCCGTATGTGCGGAAGAAGGAATGGTGTTGAAGCTGCGCAAGGGTCAGTCGCTTGGCAGGGTCGACGTGCAGCATACCTACAAGGATGTCCATCGTCGTTGGCCGCACGCCGGCACGTGCGAGCGCCAGGACAAGAGGCAGGTGCCGGCGTGCGGCTGCGGAGTGCAAGAAGGCCTTGAGCTCTTCCAGCATCGGTGATGGGTCGCGCTTGAAGCTGCGCCTCGCCGCATTCTCATACAGTGCACACACAACGTCGTGGGCCACCGCCTCGTACGCCGGCTGAGGTCGAGCGCCGACGGCTGCTGCCTCGGATGTACCTTGCGGTACGCGGCGGTAGCGCGGCAGCGGTGGGAGGCGACCGGTCAGCATCATGAAGAGAAGCACGCCAAGCGCGTAGATGTCGCTGGCGGGTGTTGTGTGCTGCGTATCAATCCACACCCTAAAGTGCGTCTTACCTGTGTTTAGCGTCGTTGCCGTTGCGGTCGCACCTTTCCCTACACGAGTGTTACCCTCACTGCCGTCCGCCGCCACCAACAACACTTTCTCGGGGGCGGCGAGGTGCTGTAGTAGCACGGCCTCGTAGGCGGTGCTTGAGAGGCAGTCTACCCCACCCCCGAGCACGGCAGTGTCATCGCCGCCGCTGACGGCGTCGCTCAGCAGAAATCCACTCAACGACAATGCCGGGACGGTGGACACGTCAGACGGCCCGCCACCGTGCAGATATGACATTGCGGTCGCCTCTTCCTGCGGCTTCAGGCACACGTAGCCGTCCATCCTCACGACCTTCGACTTCTTCGGTGCGGCAGCTGCAGTGCTAACGGCGACAGCGGCAGCATACGGGAGTGTCAGTAGTTCGCCCGGCTCCACAAGTCGGTCAGGGAGCAGGGGGAGGAGGTGGTCGGTGACGTGCACTTCACGTGGGCCCTCCTCCGCCTGCGCAGCGCTACGTGTGTCGACTGGGTCGCCCACCAAGACGTTGTTCGGCTTGAGGTTGCCGTGCGCGATTCCGGCGCGGTGAAGCCGCGCCAGTGCGGTGCAGAGCCCCCATGTAATATCGGCTGCATCGTGCGTCGTCAGCGCCTGCTCATCGCTGGCGACGGCGGCGGTGACGGCGGCGCTGTACGTGTCGATCGCTAGCGCCGCCGCCCGCTCTGTCACGCGGATCTTTGTTTTGTCGGCCGCCGACGTACCCTTCAGCCATCGCCCAAGGTGACGCCTCAGCTTCTTGAGAGCGTCCTCCGTCAAGGCAGACGCTGCTGCAGCCTCCACCTGCGGATCGTCGCTGCCGAACACCGCCGTCGTGTTCACCCAGGTTGGCATCACCGTCACAGGTAGCCGCTCCCGTCCCCAGCGCTCCTGCATCAAGTTCCACAGTACCTCTGCATGGCTGATGTAGTCGCGCGCGAATAGAAATACAGTGGGGTGGGGCAGCGGTGGCGCGAGATTGGGGCTCCGACTGCGGCTGCCGCTCTGGTGATGCTGTCGCGTCGGCTGCTTCACAACGACGTCCAGGGCCCACCCATGATCTCTCAGCTCATCTGCGTCCAGCACTGGCATTGGCACCCGACCCGACGCAGTTGTATCGCAGCTGGAACCGAGGAAGCTTGCACAGAAGCGAACGGCGCCGCCGCTGCTACCGCTGTTGCTGCTGCCACCGTGTCTCTTCTTATCACTGCTCTCTCGTGTGTCGCGCAACATGCTGGCCAGCGTGTAAACATCCACTACACCGGCCACGTGCCGCAGGCGACGACGACACTGCTCCCACAAGACAAGAGATACGTTTGGTACCAGCTGCACACGTGACCAGGATACGTCCTCGTCTTCCGATGCGTCATACGGTTGCTCGCGGTATGGCGGTAACGTCACCGCAACCGTCTTGACCACCATCGCGGGGGTGGCGGTGGTGATAGTGGCTGCTGTCGCTGTGGCGATGCGTTCCATCACCTGCACCGGCCCACGTGCGCTCGCCTCGAGTGGACGCACGACGCTGTGCGTCTTTCCCAGCCAGTGCCACAGTTGCTGCTCCATCTGCCTCTGCACATCCCGCGCGACAGGCTCGAGCGCAAAGTGGACAGAGCGTACAGAATGGGCCCTGCACCCAGCGGCTGACGACGACGCCGTTGACCCAACCGCCCTTGCGCCCCGAACAGACCTGTGCTCTCGTCCAACCGCCGAAGGCATGACTGGGGTTGAGAGAGCCACATTGGTCGCCATGATCTCGTTTGATTTGCTGTTGCCGTATTATCTCAATATGCTGCTGCGGCGGAGAGTGCCTGTGTGTGTGTGTGTGTGCGTCACGTCGTGTGTGAGGTTTGTCTCTGTAAAAGACGAGGCTGCCGTCTCCGCACGAGCTGAGGGTGTGTGAGACTGTGGTGTCTGTGCGTGGTGTGAGGTGGTGGTGACAGGGAAAGGTGAGCCAAGTTGAACAGCTCGGAGGAGGCGGAGAGGCCAGAGGAGGCGCAGAGCACGCGGAACGACAAAGTGACGCTCAATGACGCGAGGAAAAGGGGAAAGCCAAGGCATGGGCGGGGTCTCTGTGTGTGTGTGTGAGGATGGTGGTGGTGGTGGGAGGAAAGATTACTCAGCACGATACTCCTGCTCCGATGCTTGTCGCACGCTTTCTCTCTCTCTTTTTCTTCCAACCAGCCTCAGCAGCCACACGTCTGCTCTGTGCACCATCGCCTCCAGTGGAGTGCGGCGGTTCCAAAATACCCCTTCTTCAGCAAAGGTTGTCGTAGTGCGGCGCCAATCAGCCATACACCGCCCTCCCCCCACACACACCTAACGGAGTACGTGAAGCGCAGAGCGCTCCCTCAAAGGATAAAGAGCGGCGGAGGAGGCCAGGCAGCACTGGCGCGGACAGACGAGCACAGGGAGATGGGCACAAACGCCCCCCCTCACTGACCCATGAGCTCTCCGCGAGGTAGAGGCAGCGAGCAAAAGAGAGAGGGGCAAACAAGAGACCCGGCGAGAGTGAAAGAGGCACCTTTGCAGAACGTCCAGGCTGACAGGTCACCAAGGAAGAAACGACCACCACCGCTATAGAGAGAGAGAGGCGTGAGGAAGGTAATACGGTACTGTGTGCGTGTGAGGGAGGGGGAGAGACTTATGGACAATGGATGCCCATTTCCCCCTCCCCCCTCACACGCACGCACACACACACACACACTGGCAAAGGGAGATCAGAAAAGCAAGAGCTTTGTGAGCAGCGGGGAGGGGGGAGAGATGGGGGTGGTGGTGGTGGTGGTGGAAAGACGAGTGATACTCAGCGCGCGAAGTTAGCTTCAATCACAGCGACGAATGTAGACGCTGCAGCTGCAGTGCACCCTCGGGGGAGGGAAGGAGAAAGAGAGGTAGTTGCTGCGCGTGTTCTTGCTTTCTCTGTCGACTTCCCTCTGTTTCGCGCACGCGAGGGCTGCAGCTTCGTGTCGCACCTCTTCGCCTCTTCTCCTTTCCCCCACACCACCCTAAGCACATGCCTCCCCTTTCTCCATCAGTCTGTTCGAACCTCGTATACACCGCTCTGCGTGACGTATCGCACCCAGGGCGTGGTTACGTAGTTCGACTTCTCCGCCACCTTCACATAGCGCACTTGAAAGCCCGATGCAGCGAAGTACGGAATGACAAACCGCACCTTCACCGGCATCTTCGAGAGGTCATTCATGTCGCTGCTGCGGACGCTGGGCAGGTGAAACTCCGCATTGCATGAGCACTGCCGGTTCCCGCCGATTTTGCCAAGATTCCAGACAAGTGCATTCACCTGCGGTGCGTACTGCAGGTGACCCGTCTGACTTTCCGCCTGCGGGCAATCGGCGTCGGACGGAATCGGGATGTGAACCTCCATCTCGTTTGCCGTAAGACTCGTGCGGTACTTTGTCTGCAGCGTGCAGTGTACCTTCACCCGTGTGGTGCCGTGGTGCGTAAAGATGCAGCGCAACTTCACCGGCTGCTGAATGCGCTCGTTGAGCCGGTAGGAGAGCAGCGTGAAGTCGCCGTCCGGCGGCACAAACGAGATGACGCGCTCGCTTTCAAATTGGTTGAGTTTCACGCACTGGTGGAAGGTGATGTCCTCCATCTCCACCGTGCTGCCGCTGCGGCCTGTCCGGTCAAAGAGGATCTTGTCGTTGACACCAACAGTGCAGGTGGGCATTCCAGACAGATGGCACTGCATCTTGACAGTGCCAACAATCTCGCTCGAGAGCGTCTCGCCGGCTTGGTTCGCGAGCAGGTCGACCTGCTCAATCACATCCAGAAACACTTGGTTGTTCGAGTACTTGTAGTTGCGCGGCAAGCGCCACGGCGTCGATACGGCGGCCCCAGTCACCGCCGTTGGCAGCTCACTCTGCGCGAGCGTCGTCTTGCTGCCCATGATCTTGGTGAGGAAGGTGCTTTGCAGGATGTACTCCCGAAGCGCCTTTTCCTCCGTGAACTGCGGGAAGCCGAAATCGCACATCTCATCCAGCAGCTCGTAAATGATGACGAAGTTGTCCCGCACTGTTTCCTGCGTCACTGTCTTGAAATAGGCCTTGAAGACGGACACACATCGGTATAGGAAGGCGACCTGCTGCAGGGGGCACGAGTTGATGTTGCTCACCATGAGTAAGTATACGTCATTTTCGCGCACGAAGGTGTAGGTGTGGCCTTCTTCTTCGAAGACGGGCGTGACGCGGCCCTCTTCTTCGTCAATGACGCGATGCTGGAAGACGCTCGGGACGTCTTGCGAGATATCACCGCGGTAACTGCGGTAGATGAGGGGACTCCCTTTCGAGTCTAGTATGTATAGCACCGACGCCATTGCACCTGCAGACGTGCAGTAGGCGCGCGTGTGTGTGTGTGTCTGTCTGTCTGAAGAAATGGATACCAGAAAGAGACGGCGACGGGTAGACAAGGAGGCTCCACCACTATAGACGCAAGTCACGCTGCTCTACGTGGAATCGATGGTGGACATTAGCGTGTGTGTGTGTGTGTGTGCATGTGTGTGTGAGGGATACGAAGATGCGTGAATAAGAAGTGTGTTCGCGAAAGGGGGCTGACCACGTTAACTCATACGCACATTCATGTGCACAATCAGAGATAGAAGAAGGACATGGTGGTCGAATTCTGTATCTTGGCCTCGAGATCTCCGTCCCGCTTCATGTTAATCGACGTCGCATGCCGAAGCAGGCCACTCCCGTCCCGACCCCTCCCCATTGTTGCGTACTCCCAGGCGCACCAGCCCTCTAGCCGTGCGATGCTATGCACCGATACAGCGTCCTGCTCTTTCGTCTGTTGTGTGCTCGTTGCGCATCGCCGAGCAGCCCTCCTCTACAGTGTACCGTGACAACACCCACCACATGCACGTACAGGCTTGCTGTGGGGGGGCCCCCCCAAAAAAAAACAAATGAACGAGAGAACGCCTGCGGTAACGGAAGGAGCGAAGGAACGCGTGAGGAGGAGGGGGGAGGGGAGGGGAGGGGGGAAGGATAGCGGAACTGAGCACCCACCGCCACTACCCACATCCATCTTTTCTACGTCTTTCCCCTCCCGCGCCCCGCTTGGGCTTCTCTCTCAAGCCTCCATGTCGAGCTTCTGACCATCATACGCAAGTTCCATGGAGCACACCCGATTCACAAATGCGCGCTTCCGCTCTCTCTCGGCACACGTGGCCGCGGGTGCCGACGACCCCGGCACTACGGCCTCGAGCTCGTCACGGTATTGCGCCTTCAATCCGGCCAGCTCTAGCGCAAGTAGCTCGTTTGTGCGGTGATGCTCGAGGCTGCAGAACATGCCAACAAAGTACGTGCGCCGTGGCGCGAGTGCCACGACGAGAGGGATAGCCTCGTCTGCGCAGTAGTGCGACGCCGACGGCGCCCCGTGCTCGGCGAGCAGGTCCAGCACGAGGACGTCGATCTTCACGAGGTCTTGCAGGAACGCCATTGACGTCGCCGGGACGTCGCTTACGTCTGAGATGTACACGACGCAGCTCCCCTCCGGCTGGTGCTGCCCCTGCTGCTGCGTTTGTTGGCTCTTGAAGGCGGTGCCACGGCCGAACACCCACGCCATGGAGATGTAGCCCTTGCCGTGCTCCACGGGGAAGGAGTAGAAGGGCAGGTCACTCGAGCCGACGCTTCCTGCGGCTGGTGATGCAGGGCCTCGAGGTTCGAAGGGTACGTACATGCGCTGCGGCTTCTTCTCATCCATGAAGAACACATCCATCACCGTCGACAACGCTTCAGCAGAGGAGGAAGACGTGGCGGTCGTGTTGGCTGTTGCAGCGAGTGCGTTATGGTACGCTACCTCAGTTGTTGGGGCTGCGCCCATGTGAAAGCTCTGCTTGACTAGCTCCGGCGATACCATTGCAATCTGGTCCAGAGTAGGCGCGGTGAGGAACGTCGGAACTCGCCGAAGGGTGCGGGGAATGGCAGTAGGGGTGAGAGTTCGGGTTTCCCTCGACGACGACGGCGATGCCGATTGCGCATAGCGCGCGGCTGCTTCGGCCTGCATACCGCACAGCTCTTCCACGCAGTGCATGGCGTCTGCGTGCCCGTGAGTGATGAGCAGGGCATCCACGTACTCCACCCGCATCGGCGCCAGTACGCGCATGTAGGCGTTGCGGAATGTTTTGCCGCAATCGACAAGCACGTGATGCCACTCTACGTCCGACTCAGCCTGTGCAAAACAAAGGGAAATTAGCAGCGATACATTATTGCGGCAGTTCGGACCACTTGAGTTCGCGATGGCGTCACGGCACGCACAGTCTGTCGTAAGGTGGCCGATAACTGGAATCGCACTCGATACACCAGTTCCAACGAAGGTAAGCCGCATTCGCGCCAGAGTCGTCATCGTTAACGGTGACTGTGAGTGAGTGTGATGGCGGTGGGAAGGGGGAGGGGGTAGACCGGCCTGGGGGTTTGGACGAAGGGAGGAACAGCAGATGTGTGAAGAAGGCTGGTGGTAAAGAGGGTGGAACAGGTACGTCGGCACACGTGGGGTGAGAGGAGGAACTTCAAGTGCGCCGAGCTCTGCGGTGGAGGAGAATGCGCACGCCAGCGTGGAGGTGACCACGGCGAGTCAGCGCACGCGCATCAGCTTAGCTAAGCAGGGGAAGGGTCCTCGCAGCAGGGCAGAGCACTCACTTCCCCCTCCACGCGTACACACGCGCTCTCTTTCTCTGCCTATTTTGAACTGGCAGACGAAAAGAATCGTATTCCAACAGACATACACCCACCCACCCACCCGCACACACGCATGTGCTCCAGGAAAAGAGAAGGAGATCGCGAGATGTGTACGTGTGTGTGTGAAGAGGTGTGCCCCCCTTTCTCCTTTCGTCTGTCACTGCGGCAGTAGCACCTGCATACCATCGTAGCTCAGCTCTACACCCTGCACCTCGCCTGCCCTCAGACGGCCGGCAGCGACGTGGCTGTCCAGTGCTTTCTGAAGCTCCGCCATCCACTTAAAGTGTTCCAGCGCACAGTGCATGCCAACCCCAAAGACATATCGTGGCTTCAGGGCCAGCACCAGAGCCATCATGCCATCTTCGCAGTAGTGGACGGGACTCACGCGCCCAGTAGGTGAGAGGCAGTCCACAAAGAGGACGTCGATCTTCACGAGGTCTTGCAGGAACGCCATTGACGTCGCCGGGACGTCGCTTACGTCTGAGATGTACACGACGCAGCTCCCCTCCGGCTGGTGCTGCCCCTGCTGCTGCGTTTGTTGGCTCTTGAAGGCGGTGCCACGGCCGAACACCCACGCCATGGAGATGTAGCCCTTGCCGTGCTCCACGGGGAAGGAGTAGAAGGGCAGGTCACTCGGGGCGGCGGCAGTGCCATCCGCCATCGCCGCGGTGGTGGTGATGGGGAGATGCATCCTTAGTGGCCGCTCTTCATCCATGCAGAAGAGCTCTAGCGCGGTGCTGCGGCGGATGCCGATGTTCCGCCACTTGCCCACCTTGTGCGCCGTGCCGTTTGCCACCGCCTGCGCTTCGCGTTGTTGCAGGCACTCGGCAAGCCGTGCGGCGTGCTCCGTTGGCGTCGACGCCGCGTGCCCACTTTTAATGCTGTTCCGAATAATGTAGTCGACCGACTTCTCCAGTGTCTTCAGCGTGCTGCGGGAGAGGTAGGTCGGCACAAAGCTGTCCACCACCCAGTCCCCAGTGGACACCATGTGCATCGACTGTAGGTCACGAAGGTCGTCGAGGCCGGCCACAGCGTCGGCGTGCCCATGTGTCAGCAGCAGCGTGTCCACGGCGCGAATGTTGCACCGGATCATCACCTTGAAGTACGCATCACGGAACGTCTTGCCGCAGTCAATGAGGATGTGCGCAACCGGCTTCGCGCCAATGTAGTTGCTGCTCCTCTCCACTGCAAAGCAGGAGTGTGACGGGCGGGGCGTCGTATTCCGTACCGCACCAGCAGTGCCGCCGCTACCGTTTCCGCCGTCGTTCTCGGCCTTCATCTGGTCTGCTACCGGCATGGTTGCTGTCGTCGATGCCGTTCGCACCTCTGGCAAGTCGGGAAGATCTCCGCGGGGAAGCGTGATGAGGAGGCTAATGTTGTTGCGACTGTTGGGCCCGCTGGGGTCGGCGACGGCGTCCTCGCACGCGCAACCGAGCCCTAGGTGTCCAATGACCGGTACTCCAGTAGAGACGCCGGAGCCGACCACGGTCAGGCTCATGTACCCTGGCGGCGGTGCCTGCACCGGTTGGCTCGCGATGTGGGAGTGACGAATGGCGAAGGCAGAGCTCATCCTCATGTACCGTTTGGGGCGTTTGTGGTATCGGAGAGAGATGGTGAGTCTTAAGGAGGGTGTGTGCGCGTGTGTGTGTGTGCGTGGCACCAAGAGAGGGAATGAACGAAAGTGAACTATGGGCACAGCGACAACCCAGCGGTTGCTGCACACAGGGAGGGGGAGGGGCGACGCGCTCACGGCGCACTCGACGAGAGAGAGGGGGGGGCGGAAGCGTAAAGTGGACCACCCTGTTGAAGAGTGCCAAACCAGCAAGAATCTGGTGATGTGCTTCGGTGTCCGCCACTTCCTTCCCCCCTTTTTCCCCATCTCTGTTGTGATTTTTCCACTCTTGCATGTGCAGCCGGAGGCTGTTTTATCCGCCTCTCTTACCCGTGCTCGTCTTGCTGCTGCCGTTTACCCGTGTTGCGCGACGGCCGATGCGCGCTCCTACCCCACTGAGAAACAACCTGGTAAGAACGGAGACCACAACCCAGCCATGGCAGCACCCGTACGCGGCTCACCCACCTGCAAAAAGCGAGAGATCTAACGAAATGCAAAGACAACGACGAGGCTCAGATGAAACAAATGTGAAGCAAGTAAAAATGCACGACAGGATGGCAAATAATGCAGACGCACACACGCGCACACACACACACACGCACATACACAAGAACAAGCCTCCACCAGCAGCACCACCAGCACGACCTCAATGACAACACGCGAGAAGCCCTCCCTACGTGAGCGAGTGTATGTGTGGGTGTACCGTACGTACGGAGAGACAATGTCGACGATGACGCTCTACACAGAGACTGCAGCGGTTATGACGACGCACCGTCACGTATTGGCTTTTCCCCATTCCTCGTATATTTCTCACGTTGCCCGCACACAAGGCGGACGATGTGCTCGCACCAGTGGATGCTGCGCCTGCTGCGAGCACATCGCCCTCCTCCCTCTCCGCTTTAGCACTGCTTTACTCTTCGTCCATGACCACTTTCACAGTCACCTGTGTCTTCCTTCCCCCTTTTCACGCTCAGCTCTACGCTGCTAGCGTGTGTGTGTGTGTGGGGGAGTTGCGGCGCACATGTATTCACGCATACACCGACAGAAACTCCCGCTATGCCTTCTCACATGGCTTCTGCGGCGCTCTACTCAGATGCCGACCACGCGGTCACACACACGCCGCGCTCATACCACGCATTGATGCCGGCACCGCTGTCACCGCTGTTGGTAGCCATGGGCAGCTCCAGCACCTCTAGCAGTGCCTCGCGGTTCTCCGTCGTGTAGAAGGGCAGTAGGATGCACCGCTGCTGCGCCGTCTGCCGTGCGAGGCGCGCCGCCAGCGACGTTGTGGTGGCGACGCCGTCGATATTCCTTACCCATCTCCAGCGTAGAACGACGGAAGAAGAGAGCGCGGGGGCGGCGCCGCTTTCTGTGGTGCCGCTCAGCGAGCACTTGCCTGCCGCATCTACTTGTGCCGAATATAGAGTGAGTCCGGTGAAGACCATCTCGTTTGCCCTCTGCGGTGCAAGGCCGGCTACCGAGGTTGCGACGGCCCCAGAGATACCTGTGGCTGGCAAGGCGGACAATGCCGTGCGGAGTGCCCCTCTTGCACCGGCATTGGTTGATGTGGCTACCTCCACCTGCGGCACTAACTGCTCGAGAGACACCTGCTCCACCCGCGCGCAGTGCTGCTTGAAGGCAGTCAAGAACGCGCCTGGGGAGAAGAGGGCACCGAGGCGCACTGGCGTCCTCGCCAGCTGCCCGCTGTGCGCGGCTGTTGCCAATTCAAGAAGATGCTCGACTCGCTGCTGCACGTCCGTTATCCAGAGACCGACAAACAAAGAATGGGCAGCCGAGCCATGAATTCCACGCAGGTGCGCACTCCACACATCGGGCACGTGGTCCTTCATGAGCTCTTCCACGAGGCTGCGGTGCATGGAGGTCGGTGTCCGCTCCTCCATCACCACCTCGCGTAGCTCGCGCACGCACGTCAGAAGGTGCCGCACGAGCTCGACCGCCGCCACCACCTCACGCTCCATCGCGAGCAGAAGCGGTGCCGCCACACCACTGGGCCGACTGGCACCATTGACGTTGGCCCTGTCTTCCACCGCGGCGCTGGCGTCAGCGATGCTGGCCTGTTCGACGCTCTCCTGCTCGTGCTGTGTGACGGCTTGTCGAACAAAGGGGTGCTTCTCGAGCTTCTCCAGCGCGTTGCGCAGGAGTGGGTGCCAGGCAGTGCAGTAGGACTCCACCTTGGCTGCCCACCGCGTAGCCCGAAGCGCACCGCTTTTCGGCGATGCGGCACCCATGCCGCTTGTCACGGCCTGTGCGTCACTGTCGTTGTCTGTAAATGCCAGCTCATCGTCCAGGGTGCTCTGCACCAGAGATAAGCGCTCCACCACCTCTATGGCGCTGCGCGCGCGTGTCATGCGGTCCGCGCCGATCGGCAACGCCAACCACGTTGGATCGCTGCTGCCGCCGGGAAGCGCGTGAATCCACTGAAGCAGCTCTGCGCGCGAGCGGCCAAGGATGGGTGGTGGTAGCGCACCGGCGGCTGCCGCCTTGGAGACGAACTGCGCAGCATCTTGCAGCATCTCTGGACGGAGCAGCTCGCGGCAGAAGACGTTGAGGACGTGCTGGTCGAAAATATTACTTACTGCGCCGCCGTAGACGGTAGTCGCGACAATGGCACGCAGGGCGTCCCACGAGACCTTTAAGCCACCAGCGTCACTCCTCGACGCTGTCGCTGCGACTTCGGCGGCGGTGCTCCACGCTTGCACCGCTTGCACGACGCGCTGATACTCCACCTCCGTGTACTCGTACGCCTCGCTCCAGCCAAGGGGCTTGTAGAGGGTGCGCTCGGTGATGACAGAGTGCAGCCATGCCGCGGCCAGGTAGAGACGCTGAAGTGAGGTGTTGCTGGTTGCGGCGGCGGCGCCAGAGCTTGGAGCGGCCGAGGACGTGTCAGTGCCGCCGAAAGCCGCCGCCGAGACTGCGGGATACTCACCGTAGGTGTGCAGGAGAGACGACTGCATGCCTGGCGGAGCCTCGTAGACCACGACCACTGAGGCCTCTATGAGGTTGATGGGCAGCACCCTGGGCGAGGCGGCTGCAGCTGTGGCTGCCGTGGGAGACCCTGCCGCGCTCCTGTCGCGCTCCGCTGTGAGAAACACACGGAACTCCTTGTGCAGTTGACCTTCGTTCTGCTGGAAGTGCAGCTGCTTCTCGAGCTTGTCCATGTATCCGCGTGCTAAGTGGACGTTCTTCAGCAGCACCCAGCGTCCCACCTTCGTCGCCTCTGCCAGGTAGGCGTCTGCGTTCTCAATGCTCTCCATGCTGCCCATCGCCACGATGTAGAGGTTCGTGTTCGTGCGCTGAGCCAATTCCTCCACGCGCAGGGCGGGGTCGAACATGGTGTCGGTCACCATCAACAGCGGCGTCGCGGGACCCAACTCAGCCATAATGCCGTCCGTGAGATCGTTTGTTTGCGGCGCAAAGAAGTCCTCCGTGCCGAGGACGGCGGCGCCAGTCGCTGCGTCCATTTGGCTTGGAGAAAAGTACGCCGCCAGGAGTTGGTGCGCCGCCTCCATGAAGGCGTCACGGCGCGTGTGGAGCAGCACGAGAGTCAGCAACAAGAGCCGGCGCACGCGACTGGCGCCGCGAGGGAAGCACTCCGGAGGCAGGGCGGACTCGCTGGTGGCTACTGGCGTGGCAGACATGAACACCGTCTCCCACGCAGATGCCTGCGTCGCCAATGTCTGGTGAATCTCCTTGAAGGCAGGCTTCGTGAGCAAGAAGGCGAGCGCTTGACAGCTTTGCGACCCCAGGGTTGGACAGGCGCGCCGCACCACCGGTGGAAGACCTGCCGCCGCCGTTACGGCTGTTAGGGGGCTGCTGGCACTGCTATCGTCGACGGAGTCGGCCGCCGTTGTGCAGGATGCAGCTGTGAGTGGGGAGCCGGCGCCACCTCCGGCATCGCCACCTGCGAAACGCAGACACGACAAGATCCACTCCCACTCCTCTGGCATCACAGCGGAGCCGTCGTTGCTGCTGTTGTGAAGTGGGATCACTGAAGCCGAAGTCGGGGAGGCAGATGCAGACTTGACGCCTATCGTGCCCATTGCACTTCGTAGCTGCGCCAGACGCAACGCCCACACAAGGTGGTCCTCGTGAAACATGCCTCGCACCACGCGTCGGTGCAGTAGCGCAAAGATTCCGTGCGTGAGCTGCTGTAGGCGCGGCAGCGCATCCACCACTGGAGTGCTTGTCGAGGGCAGCCTCTGCAGCGCGTCGTTCAAAACACGCAGCACGAAGCGAACGTCGTAGTAGTAATACGGGTTGAGTTCCTCAAAGCACTGCAGCGCAAAGTGTGCCTGTGCGACCACTGTCGCGATGGGGCGGTACATGTCTTCCACGCTACGAATGTCGCGCATTGAGTCCTCGCCCTCGACAATGTTGCGTGCGATGCGAGTGGCCTCCTCCTTCAATTCCGTCAGGTTCTCGATAAGGGTGTCGTTGTCCAGCAAGCTGCCCTCGGCTTCGGCGATGCGGGTGAGCAGCTTCTCCTCCAACACGCGTAGCCGCAGCTGATACTCGCCCTGCGCCTTGAGTAGCTTCGAGCGCTTCTCATCCACATCGGGGCGTTCGTGCAGAAGTGTGTAGTGCAGGCACTGCGACTGCAGTGAGGACAGTGTGACGGTGAAGTTCACCATGCACACCTGCCCAGCCAGGTCAGGTGGAGGCTGAAAATTGGGGTTGCGTGTGTGCAGGAGAAGGCGGAACGACGGCGCCAGGTCCACTTCGTGCGGACCGATGCGGGTGATGTAGCGCGTGCCATGGCAGCGCACTTCGCCATTCAACAGCGGCGCCACGGCAGGGTCGAGGTGCTCGGCGTCCTCCATAAGAATCGGGTAGCCGAACCGTACCGCCATCTCGAGCTGCTTCACATAGCCTGGCCGACTGAACGAAGCCTTGGTGATCTTCTTGGCCGCGTAGTAGCGGAGTGCAAAGCGTGCCGCCACGCCTGTCGGGTCGATCAGCAGCACGTACCGCTGGGAGCGGTGCATGATGGCGGCGTTGTCGATGTCCAGGCGGTCCTTGGGCAGTCCTGCCTCTTCCCACGCTAGCTGCTGCGTGGCAGGCGAGAGGTACTCCGTTACGCTTAGACCGCGGCGGACGGGGATGGTGGTGCGCTGCAGACACTCCAACCAACGTGGCATCAGGACGCGCTCGCGCGTGTGCTCGTCGTAGAAGCCGGTGTAAGCGAGGAAGACGGCGGATATGACGCAGTTGCCCAGCGTTGTGCGTGCCTCGGAGTCAAAGCTCTGCACCTCCGTCTCCCACCGGCCGCGCTCGTCCAGCAACTGCCGCAGGATCGTCTGCGCACGATTGCACTTGATCGAGACGGCGATTATGCGCTGCTTCAGCTCCGCAATTTGGGCGGTAGCGTTTTGGTACTCGCCCATGAGCTGCCGCAACGACTTCTCCTTCTGACGCACCTCCTCCTGCGCTACCCCCAGCCCTTTCAGTTTCACGTCACGCGCTTTGATCAGATTCTCGATCTTCGACCGCACCGGCGCCACGCGCTTGTAGATGGCAGAGTACTTCACCTGAAAGAACACCCACTGCATGAGCGGCCCGGCCGCCTTCGAGGCACGATACGCCGCCTCGATAGTGAACCTGCTGTCCCGCATCATGTTCCGCACCCGCTCGCGGGCGGGCTCGCTGATGTCGTCGGGGCGGAAGTTGCGCACGCTGGCTAAGAAGTCGTCGCGGCGGATGCAGTTCTTTAGCGAATCCCAGTCCTCGCCGTTCTTCTCACCCATCAGCGCCCCCACCGCCTCGAGCGTGCGCTTCACCATCGGCGGCGGTGTCGTGTATGCGCGGATTTCGCGCAGGTACTCCGGCTTCACCGTGCTGAGCGCCGCATCGGCTTCCCGCAGCGCCGGCTCCGCTTCCGCTAGCTCGATGGACAGGCGCTGCGCATCGTCGGAGATCTGCGCGTGTTCGTCCTGCAGCTGCCGCTCCAAGTCCTGCGCTACCGCCTTCTCACGCTTCGCTACGTCGGTCTCGCTAATGATGCGCTCCAGCATTGTCTGCGCTCGCCGGCTGCTCGCCTCCATCTCGACCTCACTGTCCTTCAGCATTGTCTGCTGCTCCGCTACCTCTTGCGCGGCCAACTGCAGCTTCTTGAGGCCGCTGTGCAGGTGCGCCAGCGCATCGCTGGAGACTTTTTGCTTTTCCTGCAAAATGGCCACAAAGTGCGACACGCAATCAGTGAAGTGGCGCGGTGTGACGTAGGTGCCCTGGTTGGCGTGCCGCACGCGCAGGGCTTGGTTGGTGTGCTGCGTGGAGACGTGCATCGCGCATAGGCTATCCACGACCGCCTCCTTTGCCTCTACCTCGGTGGCGAAGACGCCGTGGCAGACTGGCAGCAGCGCAAGACGGCCTATCCGCTCTCGGCACACCTGCTGCAGCGTCATCGCGTCCCAGTCGCCAAACCAGTCGATGGTGCACCGGTTCACCAGCGCCGGGCTCGCCATCGTGCGCGACGTGAATTCACCGGAGGAGGGGTTGATGGTGAGCACGACGTGTAGGTACTTGCGCACGTTCGTCAAGAACCAATGATACAGCTCCGCGTCGTTGTGCACGTCCACCACGTCGTCCGCCGCCGTGCTGGACGCGATGTCGACGTCGCGCATCACAGAGACACACCGGGTACCTTTCGCGTCATCACCGTTACCGTCCAGACCCTTGTGGCGCCCCTCTCGGCCTGCTAGCGAGGGCCCGTCGCCACCGTCGGCGCGTCCACGTGCCCCTCCTGCCGAAACAGCGCCGGCGCCTCCACCGCCACCACGCTTTGTGGCAAAGTAGCTTTGGTTTGCCAGCACCGCATCTCGCACCTCCTGCATGAGCTTTGACCACTCCTCGCCGTCGAAAAGACCCGGCACCTCGCCAGAAGCCAGCAGGGCGTTCATGTACTCGAGGAAGCTCGGCTGCAGGATGTTGGATTCATCAAACAGGAAGCAGATGCGCTCCCGCTTGCATCCAGCGCGGCGCAGCACCTCGCGGAGGTCGTGTTCGAAGTCGTCCAAGTCGTACTCGCGGTGCAGCATTAGGGTGAAGGTTGAGAAGCCACGCATCCATGCCACCAACCTCGTCAAGGCCGTCTTTCCGACACCAGAGGAGCCGGCGATAAGCATGTGGCCCAGGGGCTGGCGCAGGACACGGTCGATGCGCACGACGTGATCGATCATCGCGTCATAGATGACCAAGTCACCAAGCGACTCCTCTTCGTTGAAGGCCGTCAGCTTCTTCTGCACGTACGCTCGTAGCTCCTCGCGTGGGCTGTCCGTGTAGCTGTGCGAGAGTAGCGTGGAGTAGAGGAGCGGTTGATGGAACGTGTGGTCGTCGACATCAGTGAACAACTCGCGAAACGCCTTCACAATGGAGGTGTTTGTCCATGCCTGCTCCTCGGCTGTGACAAGACGGTCAGAGAACACGCGCAGCCCTTCATGCACGGCGAGGCGCACGAGCTGGCTGACACTGAGATGGCGTCGTGCGGTGTCGTCCCAGGTGAGGATGCCCTCGTACAGCGCCCGCGACCAGCGCGACAGATCGCGAGGGGAGTAGAGATAGTGTGGCTTCTGTATCGGCGTGAACTTGGCTTGAGAGACGCGGTACATCTTCACCATCGCCTGTGCCAGGCGGGCGGCGGCCAGGCCGCAGAGACGTTCATTCCATGCTAGGATGGCGTGGCAGTAGGTGGTGTAGACCGTCTTGAGCGACTCTGGAGAGGGGAAGTCGACAAGTAGCACCGGTGCCCAGCGCAGGAAGCGTGTGCTGAGCGGCACGCGGCCAGGGTCGGTTGGTGGGTTGCAGGCGCCGACGACCTGCACGTCCTGGAGGGTGATCCAGGTGTTGTCACGTGCCCGGTAAAAGCCCTTGCGCTCGATGAGCTGACGCAGCAGCTGCACGACCACCTGCGTGCCGTAGCGGTCCAGCGCTGGCAGGTTGATCTCATCGCAAAAAAGAAGGAGCTGCCTGCCGGACGTGGGTGCCATGACGAGACCGCGGGCGGTATCCTGCACTCTGCAGCGCTGGTCCAACGCCTTCATAATCGTCTTCACCGTTGTGCCGCTCGAGAAGTTCAGGAACACTACCTCGTACTCGGGCAGACTGCTCAGCACCGCGGTGATAGACATGGTTTTACCAGAGCCCGGCGGCCCACACAGAATGGCGGAGCGACCGGCGCCGAGCCACGCGCTCAGCACGTCCTCGTGTCGGCACGTGTCCACGGTGGTGATGACGGTATCGTTCGCACCGACTTGCTCCGCCAGGAGCGAGGTCTCTTGGACGCGGTTGCGGATCAGCCGCCATTCGCCCGTGCGGTAGCAAACCTCCACCTCCACCATCGACTGCGCAACGCCGTCGACCATCGGCTGCAGCCCTAGCTGCTGCGCCAGCTTCATGCGGTTCTCCAGACTCATGGCGGAGCCCAGGCCCCAGAAGATCGCGTAGGAGAGCACCTGCATGGCGATCTTCCGCACCACGGCGTCGCCGAAGACGTCGCCGTTGTTCTGCTGCTCGGCCTCAAAAGTGCGCCATACCCCCTGGACCAGGAAGGAGACTATGCTGTGGATGCTCTGCAGGTCGCTTGGCATCATCACACAGACGTCGCGGAACGCCACCGACTTCATCAGCTGCAGCCCTAGCATCACGGCGCCGTCCTTCTCAAAGGCCTCCGCCCACGAGCTGACCATGATTTCCTGGAGGCGCTCTGCATCAGGATGACCGCGGCGCAGCGTGTTGGCGCCTCCGCCAATGGTGCTCATGAGCATGGTGTGGTTCCCGTAATGGGTGTCGCCCATGTCAAGCTCGACGTCGTTGTCGTTCCGCAGGGTCGCGTCCTTACTCAACTGACTGCTGCGCCCCGGCGCCACTGAGGCGGTGTTCTCGTCGCCGGTGCTAATGTGGCTTTGATGCCGCGGTAGGCTGCCAGGCATTGCCTCCTCCCCGCTGGTCGTGGCGCTTGACAGGATCAACTCGTGGTACACCTTGCCGTACTCACTGGTCACAACGCAGTCCACGCAGAGTGCGCTCCGCGCGCCGGTGACGCCGATCATGTAGTCGGTTCCCAAGTGCAGGTGCCGACCGCGCGCGTCGACGATCAGCTGTTCCTGCAGCTGGTGATAGGTGTGCGCCAGCACCCCTGACAGCGGCACGATGCCCTCGCTAAACCACAGCATGCCGCAGCGCGACACGGTGGCTGGCGTCGCGTACAGCAGGTCCTGCACTTCGAAGATAATGCGCACCGAGCGTGGCAGTGGAAGCCGCTCACCGTTGGGCAGCGTGAGCAGTCGGTTGTCATCCAGCACTGAATTGAGGTTCTCCACCCACTCCGGGTCCACGTCACCGTCGAAGATGATCCAATGCTCCTTCCGCATCTTCGAGCCTTCGACCTCTGGTGGACCGGCGCTGCTGTCGCGAGTGGTGCTCTGCTTTGACGGCGTGTGGTTCTTGTCGACGGTGTCAATGGGCTGTTGTGCTTCGTCATCTGCCACCCTCTCCCTCCCTGCGGAGACGGTCGCCGGCGGTGCTGCCGCGACGTCGTGGTCGATGTCATCGTTCCCCACCAGCGCCAGGTCATCCGGAATCTGTTGCTGTTCCTCGGTGTCGATGATCCTGCGCAGGATACTCGTCAAAACGCCATCACGCCACTCGCGCGTCGTCACGTCGAGGGTGCCGAACAGTTCACCCTTGCTCAGGACCTTGGGAGAGAGGACGTATGCATGCATCTGCAGCGCCTTCTCCAGGCGAGTCATGGCCGCCATCAGCACCGTCCACGCCGTTGTCTTACCCGTGCCGCTGGGACCGACAATCATGACACCGTGCCGCGTCATCTTTGTGTGGTAAAGCTGCAGCACCTTCTCCACCCACCCCGCAGCGGGGGAGAGGCCGCTCTCCGCGCACACGCACGCCACAGCCTCGCGAAGCTCGTCCACCGACTGCGTCAGGAGTGAGCAGCCAGGAAAGAAGTCGTGCAGCAGCGGGTAGAACAACGCCGCGTCCTGCGCGACAAGCTTCGGGGCAACGGTCGCGATGATGCTCTCCAGTAGCAGCATTCGCTCTGTTCTCTGAACCGCGTCAGCACTTGCGCCGCCGGCACCGTTGTGGCTGCTGCTATTCACGCTGAATTCCGTCGCCACCAGCCGCTTGCGATCACCCGCGGCTACCAGGACGGACTTCAACGCGCGCAGGCCGAAGTCGTAGTGCGCCTGCCGCGTGAACTGCTCCTCGCAGAGCCGGAAGAGCGGGACAACTTTTTGTGAAAGCGCCTCGGCTGTGGTGAAGCCCTGCGCAAACAACATCACCTCTGCAATGGTCTCGCGGTCAGGGATGGTCATTGTTACGGTGCGGAAGAGCTGCTTCAGGTTACCTGGCAGCTTTGAGCGACCGGCATAGCCAGGGTTCATGGTGATGAAGATGGCCACGTTCGAGTGGAGCAGTACAGTGCGGTGGTTTAGCTGCACCTGCCGCTGGCGTGCACGCAGGGACTGCTGGATGACTTGGATTTGCAGTGACAGCGCGGAGAGGATGCGCTCTTCAAGGCGGTTGAACTCGTCGAAGCAGCCCCACGCGCCGACCTGGCACAGCCCGAGGAATATTCGGCTGACAGCTTGGTAGTCGAAAGTGTCATCACAGTTGAAGACGAGGACATGGCGGCCCAGCTGCATGCCGAGCGCCTTCACCGTCTCTGTTTTGCCCGTACCGGCTGGCCCAACCGGCGATCCGCCGAGGCGGGTGTGCAGGGCTTGCATGAGGGTCAGGTAGCACTTGTCTGTGAGCGGGGTCTGCACAAGGCGCTCATACGTGCCAATGTACTCGAATCCGTGAAGCACGGACGCATCTGCCACGCGGCATTCCAGCGTCTCGGCAAACTGGTACTTGCTGAGAGCCAACCTACTCACGTTCGCGCTGTTGGTGGGGTCGATGCTTCTCAAGTCAGTCATGGTCTTGCCGCTGTGTCGCTGCTGCTGGCAGTGCGTGGGGACCACGTACAAGCGCAGAACCCTGAGCCAGTCGAAGTTGTCGCTCGACACCACCTTGTGTGCGGTGAGGGTGCGAGAGACATCGCGCTGGTACACGGCTATCGTGATCAGCTGTTCGCACAGGCGACGCGAGCTCGGAGCGACGGCGTTGTCCAGCACACTGCCAGCCAAGCGGACGAGCAGGTCGCCCATGCTGTTTGACACCACCGACGGCTTCGCTGACGAGACCAGAGACGTGGGCCGGGCATCGGCACCGCCGCCGCTGCCATACGCACCAGTCAAGAGACCCTCCTGCTGCCGCGTCCAGACGAGCTGAAGCGCCAGGCATACGGCCTGCGCAGGTTTCTGCTGCATCCAATCCATCGACCACAGCAAGGCGTACGGTGACGCCTCTTTAGTGCTGACGAGCTCTTCGTACGCGCGCAGCGTGGCCTCGCGGAGGGTGTAGACCATGCCCTGTTCCGCTTCACCGAGCCACTCGTGGATCGGCCGCTGCCCGTACGAGATGGGGCCAGGCTGGAAAGACAGCGCCTCACCCTCGGCACTCGCGAAGCCGCGCAGCTGCGTTGTGGCGTCCTTAACGTTGCCATCGAGCTGCAGTGAGGCCAGGGAGGTGAACATCTTCTTCAGGTGCTTGTTGAGGAACAGTGGGTTCTTACTGTTGCCCATGATCTCGAGCAAGTCGTCGTCCCCCAGGAAGAAGAAGCGGGGGAAGCGGCTGCGCTGTGTGTCGAGGTAGTTCGTCAGGGCTCGCTGCGCCGCCACCAGCTGCGAGAGGAGTCGATCCAACGTTGCCTTCAGCTTCTCGTCTTCGAGGAAGAAGGAGACGCGTAGCTCTGGCGGGTTACCGGAGGACCGGGGACGGGGAAGGATGTGCAGCAGCTCGCGGCTGGTGCGGTCGAACTTGAGGGTGTCATGCGGCAGTTGCGCACGAACTTCCGCGTTTCCCGCAAAGATGCCGTCGAGGTAGACCCACCGCTTCTGCACCTCGAGGAGGACCTCCAGTACCTGCCGCAGTCGGTCCAGCCTCGCTTCTGCGTCGTTCGTCATGGAGACGAGCTGCGGGAAGACAAAGTACGGGCTTGCGCGCATACCACCAAAGGTGCTCAGATCCTCGGTCAGCCGCTCAAACACTTCATCCCAGCCGCGTATGAGCGCGACCTGCTTCTTGTAGACAACCACACTGAACACGAACATGTTCCAGTAGTTGTTAATGTTGTGCAGCTGCACCTCGATGCGGCGCTCACCCTGAGCCACCTCCACCACTTCGCTGTAAATAGCGGCCGTCGCGCTCGGGTCGCTGTCCCAGATGTCCGCCACCGTAAGGCTCGTCAGCACCCACGGCGCGCGCAGTTTGTGCTGGAGGGCCGACCAGTGCCGCATAGCGCGGTCTAGCGGCGACATGGCGTCGGAGCGGAGGTCCTGCATTAGGCGGTTGTAGCTCAGCACACGGCGTAGCTTTGTCTTGAGGTTTTGATAAAGTTGGCAGCTGTGCACTGTCTCGTCGTACGCGTCCGTTTCCTCTTCCATTTTCAGCAGGCACTCGTGCAGGCGGCGCGGCACCATCTCGAAGAACGGCGCCGCGCCGAGCTCGTTAAGCTCCACGTAGGCGGACGCGACTTGGACCCACACGTCCTTCACACGCATCACGTCCGCCAGCAACACTGGCAAGGAGGCAAAGACGTGCGGCGACTCACCGAGCTCCTCCTGGATCGCCGTCACCTGCTTCGCTTCCTCGCTGAGCGCAACGGCCTCATTGTAGATATCGACCACCATCTGCTTCGCCAACGCAGGGGCTTCCTTGGAGACGGCAATCGAGTCCATGTTGCGGAAGCGCGCAGTCAGCTCGTCGACCTTCACCTCGAGGGCCTCGGCAGCCGTGTTCGCCTCCTTGAGCAGGAAAGGCCGGCGCAGTTGCACCGCCTTGAGCTTACGGTCCACAAGCTCAGCAAACGACGTGTACTCCTCATGCACCACCGCGGCGTGCATCCAGTGCTCCGGGAACACGTGTCCCAACTTCTGCAGACTCGCCTCGCCGTTCTCCATAAGCGCGATGTCGCCGTCCAGCCGTTGCAGCATACCCTTGAGTCGCGGCGCCTCCGATAGAAGTGCGGCTGCGTCCTTTGGGTTGCTGATCACGTCGAGCACGTCAACCTTCACCCGTTCCTGAGTGATGTCGTTCAAGGCTTGTTCCTGTTCCCCTTGCAGGAGATCCTTAAACTTCGCGTGGGCGTACTGGCTGACCTGGTCCAGCTTTCGGCCTAGCTCGATCTGCGCCTCCTGCGCGAGAACTACAATACCGCCGAGAAGCTTGTTCGGCTGCGTGTAGTCCATGATGCGTGACGTCACTGTGTGCATGAGGCGCAGGGCGTGGCTCCAGCGGCGCAGGTCTCGCCCAAAGCGCCGCTGCATGAGCGCGACATCCATGCTCAGAAACTGCTGTCCGCGGCGCCACTCCTCCTCTGTGTCGATGGCGTCCTGTACGCACTGCTCAATCGCGTGCAGCGGTTCTGCCAATGCAGAGGACGGCAGCCGTAGCAGCAGAGATTGGTAGCCATCGTCGGCTGCACTGCCACGGCCGGCGTTGCTTCCGTTGTTACCGGCTCCACCAATGCTAGTATTGCCGTCAGCACCATCAGTGCCGCTGCTGCCGTGCATCGCCGCTGCCGTAGACACAGATCTGGTATGACGGCTAGGCGTCAGGCTGATACAGCCCGGCGTGTTCATCATATCGGAGCCGAGGGCTGCCGAGACGCCAACGATGTCCGGCTGCGCCTTTTCCTCCTTGTACAGCCTCGGCAGGACGTCGATCCAGCTTAAGAAGCGGTTAAGCTCATCGATCCAGTGCTGACGCCACGCGCTGCAGCAAGACTCGAGGCGGACCTCCTTGTACACCACCCGCATCCGCACCCGCAGCGGTGTCAGCCGAAACACGTCCGTCTCAGCACCCTTCTCGAGGAAGCGGACGTCACTGCGCATGGACAGGAAATCTTCGGTCCACGAGTGCATGAGATACTTTATCTGAGTTAGCAGCGCTTCCTCCAGGAGCGGCTGAATCTGCCGCGTCCACAGATGCGCGTGCACGCAGCGTAGGGAGAGGGCGTCGACGATGCGGCGAAGTGCTTCGACCCGCTGCAGGATCGCCTCCGGGTGGAAGGCACGTACAGTGAAGGCGCGGATCTTCCGGTACACGAGCTCCGTCTTCGATCGCAGCTGCTGTACTGTCGTGGTAAAGGCCTGCATCGTATCGGAAAGCTGCTGCACGTAGCTTAGCAGTCCCTCGTCGCTCCAGCGCAGGGCAATACCCTTCTGGAAGAGCCGGTTCACCTCCTGGTATTCGTCTGTTGCCAGCAACACAAGGCTGGTGTCCTCGCCGTTGACGGTGACGTAGTAGACGTGAGTGAGCTCCGCTAAAGTGTTCGCCAGGCGTGATCGCAGCTCGTTGCCTCGCAGCGCGTCGCGCAGGAAGGCGAGGCCAGAGGTGATGGCAGCGCTTCGTCCACGCGGCGACAGCGTACTGCCCGCCGCACTGGTGCCACTCCGGCTCACCATCGCTAGCTCTCCGGAGTTGGCATTGAGTAGGGTGGAGGTGAGGGGTGAAGACTCCAGATAGCGCAGATCCTCGGCCATGGTAGGGAAGTTCCACGGAAAGGCAACCTCCACCATCCAGTTCGGCACCGCGGCGGCTGCCGCTGCTAAGTTGTCGGCATCACCACTGCCCACAGGCCCCAAGAGTGAGGTCCAACGCATTGACGGCGACACGCTGCGGCTTTGGGGGCGCATCAACGCTAAAGACAACGGGCTGACGCTGCTGGCACGCGGCACGCTGCCGGAACCACTGGTGCTGTTGTGATTCGCATTGGCCACGATACCGCTCGCCATCGCGCCGACTCCACCGGAGAGCTGCTGGCGCATCGCGGCGGGGTCTGCCTCGGTGGCGGGTGCGCCGCCTGTCGTGTTGTGCGGTGCGCTGAAGGCCCCGCAGTTGACGGCCCAAAGCACCGGGCCCGACAGCAGCAGCGTGTGTTGATCGAGGCTGCTGCTGATCAGCCTATCGACCTCCTCGTACCAACACGTCGTGTGGCTCGCGATGCGCTGCTGAATGATGTCTCGCGAGCTGCGGATGTCGCGGATGCGTGCGGCGGCCTTGTACAGTCGCGGCGCACCCCCAACCAGCATGCGATCCCGAGCAACAGCAAGGGCGCCTGGATCGCGGGCGGCCACGAGGTCCTGTGCGACCCGGAGGTGCTCATCCTGTTCCCACTCGGATGCCTCCTCAGCGTAGTGCAAACTCAAGCACGTCAGCGCCACCGCACAGCCGTGCACCTCGGAGTCCGGCTGCAGCTCATCGCACACAAGCAGCTCAAGGGGGATGCCGATGAACTCGGCAAGGCTGGCGTTAAGGCGCCAGTAGTGCTCGACGTTCCGTAAGTACAGAAGTTGATGCCACCCGTGCTCGCTGACGTAGTCGAAGCGCACCATCGACTTTGTGAGTGCCTCGGCCAGCTGCTGTTCCCACATGATCTGCGCCACCAACGCCGACACTGAGAAGCGGGCCATGTTGTAGCTCACCTTCTCCTTCGTGAGGGGCACGTTCACGTAGCACTCTTGGATGTAGCTGACATAGGCGCCGAGCTTTTCAGCAACGGCATCCTGGTAGCTATGCACGACTCGCTGCACTCGCTCGAGGGGCAGCATCTTAAACCGTTTGAAGGTGCGGAAGAGACGAAGGCCGTGGTTGTCCGCGTAGTTTGCGCTGACCTTCGGTCCCTTCATAGCCATCGCGGTACCGGCTCTCTCGGCCACCGCCATCCCCGCATCACCCATGCCACTGCGGTCGTCGTCGTGTGCGTGCTGTTGGTTACTCAGAAGCTGACTCACCACCAAGGCGATTTGGCTGTCGCATTGGTAACGCTTGCGCCGGTACTCTTGCACAGCAGCGTTGAAGCGCTGAACGGCTGTGGAGTTGGTCTGCCAAAGGTAGTTATTGCCGTCCTTGCGCGACCTTGCGAGGTCTGCCGCATCGTCCGACCACCCGCAAACGGCGCGCACGCACTCGTTGAAGGCATCCTGCATCGCCAGCGCGTACTCCTCGCCCGGCTGCTGCTGCGTAGCTGCTGCTCCTGTCGTTGCCACTGCCTCACGCTTGGCCTTGCCAAACTGCAAGCGTATCTTGGTAGAGAAGACGGCCCCGAGCTGCCGCATGAGGAGCAGGTGCTCTTCGATTAGGTCACGCACGGCGACGCAGCGCGCGAGCAGCGCTTCAACATGCGGGTGCTCTATGTGCTCGCGAGGGGTACGCGCCACACGGATTTGGTGCCGCAGCTGAGTGCTGTGCTCCACGTACTGTGTCTGCAACGTGCGCAACGAGTGTATGGCGATGCGCAGCGTCTGCAGCGATACGAGCGGGTCAGCGTGGGCTGCTGTGGTGACGCCTGCGCCGCGCTGGGTCGCAGACCCGTCGCCGGCTGCCACGACTGGGGCAGCGTCAGGGTCTTCGTCGAGGATAAGAACCGGCTGCGTCTCCATCACACTGACCCACCGCCACGTAATCTGCCAGACGAGTGACGTGAGAAGGCTCAGTTGCAGCCGCGGCGCAAGTCGTGTTGGCTGTGTCGCCGCCACGATTATCTCGTCCGCCACGTCATTGAATTCCTTCATATCCTGGACGTTGGCCAGTCGCTTCTCCGGGATCGTGTTGAGGAAGACGATGTATTCCTGTGCCAACTTCAAGTAGCCCACGTACTCGCTGACGTAGTCCGTCTCCACCCGCTGGGCAAGGAGTCGGTGTACAAGCCGCCACTCACGCCCGCGCAGTTGCTTCAGGACGTCCTCCATCCACGCGTGGACGCATCGCCAGTATAGAATGCGCTCCTGCACGACCCGCACGCATGCGTCGTCGCCAGCATACGCGGTGTCGGCTGCCGCGACTGGTGAGGGGGTGCCGGAGGCGCTGGGTGATGACTGAGCACTCGACAGGCCCGTAGGGATCGCCGCGGTGGCGCCAATGACAACGCCATTGGTGCTCTGCAGCTCCTTCGGTAGCTCTTCCCTTTCCAGCTTCCCGGACAGAAGAGGCTCCATCGAAAGCGCCTCGTTACACCGGTTGCGCACCTGCAATACACGGCGGATGAAACTGGGGTCCTTGGCCATCTCGCCCAGCCGATCCATGAGCTGCGGCACATCAAGCAGAGGGTTTGTGTCGCACAATTGCAGGAGGTCTTCGTGCACGTAGCGCGTGATGTCGATTTCGGGCAGCACGTTGTGCGTCGAGCGGATGCTGGAGAGGAGATCCTGCACGTGGGAGCGTAGCGCGGACTGAGTCTTGTGGGAGCGCAGCATAGGGTCATAGATGTTACGCAGGATCGTCTGCAGTGCTTCAAGAGGGCGGTGCAGGTCCATGGACTGGATGTAAAGGTCCCGCACAGAGAGCGCGCGAGCGCCACCACCATCACCACATGCGCCGCCGCCGCCGGCTCCCCAGATATCGCGTCGCTTGAGAAGGATGCAGCTCAGGGCCTTCGGCTTACGTCGTGCACCCGCGACGCCATCGCCGCCGAGGGGCACCACCACCTCCTGCGTAGCGTCCTCCCCGCAGGACACACTTCGGAGGAAGGACGCCGGGTCGGCTGTTGCGATGATGTGCGACCCGCCAGCGGCCGCGCCGTCATCAGCAACCTCGCAGATTGCAATGAAGGGGATGTGCACACTGAGGAGAGCTGCATTCGACGCCACGCCCGCCTCATCATTGTCACCGCGGTGGTGCGTAGGGCTGTTTGGTTGCTGCAGGGTAGCCAGGCCAATCGCACCCGCTGACGACTGAGGAGGCGAGGCAAACCTCATGACATCGGCATTCTGCACAATAGCGGCGCGAACCTTCTCCACAGTGCCCTGCTGCGTGAGCAGCACAATGAACTGCACGACATCTTCATCGAAGGGTAACATCGTAGGCAATGGGGACGGAGAAGCAGAAGTGTGTGCCCTCTCTCACACGGGAAGAATAAAGGGGTAGGCGTTGCAAGTCCCAAGCCACAGTGCTGCGTCGATCAAACGCGTGGGTACCGCACACGTAGGTCGCTCGCCACGCGCCGTTGACCCCTTTTGTCTCTCCTTCTACTTGTTTTGCCCCCTTCCTGTGTCCCTGGACGCTGCGTGTCTTACCCCGGCGCGCGTATGTGTGCGTGTGGGCGAGGAGAGGAAGAGGGCGAAGAGAATGTTAAACCAGCAATAGCGCAGGCACCAGCAATGGCACCACTGTAATGCACACCCACCCACCCACACACGCACGAGCAACGTGGGACAATCAACTGTGGGGAGAGGCGCAGCGCCGACAAGACGGAGAGGAAGTGCAAAGACCCAGAAGACGAGGACACACACACGCACGTGGTGAGAAGCGAACGGGAGGGAGGGAGAAGGATGTGGGGCGGAGGAGCGACTCGTCGTCAGTGAGACACTCAGCGCGTGAAGAAGAGGGAGGCGGGTGGAGTCTGGAGAGAAGGCAAAAACACGCAAAGGAAAGGCAGGGGTGGGTGGGTGGGTGGAGAGAGGCGAAGGGGCCGAAGAGGGAAAACGTATTGACAGACGGCGCGCGGTTAGCAAAAGGGGGGGAGGAGGGAGGGAGGGAGGCACACACGAACGCACTGATGTCTCGACCTCTGGTACGATGGACTCCACTTGAATTAGGGCGAGTGCGCGCGCGAACGTGAGGGTTGGGAGGAATGACAGAGAAGGTGCGTTTCTCTAAGACAGTGAGCGTAGCACCAACAACAGAGAAGAGCAAAGTTGCGAAGATGACGACAGGAAACGCACGAGAGACGGAGTAGATGGTAAGGTGTACACACGTTTGCGTGAGCAGACACGTGGAGCACTAGTGGACTCGTCGCTCGTCTTCCCTTGATCAGCGATAGATGTCTGACTTGCTCGCAGCAGTCACGGTCCTCGGCCGGTGTATCTCCTCTCTCTCTCCCCGCTTGGTCTCTTTTCTCTCCTTGGAAGTGCCTGCGCTTTTTCGGTCCAGCGCGAGGGGGTGGTGGGGAGGAGGGGCAGGGGGAGGCGAAAGAGAAGCTGCTGTGTGTGTGTGTGCGTGCGAACCGTGTTACTTTACCTCAGCGATCCAGCAGCCGATTAGTGGGTAGAGGGATATTGATGAACGTACGTGTCCGTCTGCAGGGCGGGCCTGTGTATTTGAGGGAGAGAGGGGAGGGGAAAAGTGAAGGGGTCCCACCAGCACACGAGCGTAGCAGCGGCGACAGTCCTTGGGTGTCTACACGTGTGTGTGTGTGTGTGTGTGTGCGTGTGTTTGATTTCCCCACCCCCGCAGCCGATAATCGCAGAAAAAAAAGTAGCCAAACAAGCCATAGAGACGTAAGGGTGAAGGGTGGGCGGTGGACAGAGAAGAGGGGGATAAGGGAAGGCACTGGGGATCGTGCGTCTATGTGTGTGCAGAGAACGTCTCACGTACCGAACAGCGACGCACGCATACGCATGCATCACAGGCGAGGATACACCCGCTTCTTGCCGTGGAGGGGATGGCAATGACGAGGGGGGCAGTAAGAAGAGAGCGAGCGAGCGAGGGATTCAGGTGGAAGGCGAAAGAGGGTGGGGGGCGGGTGGGTGGGTAGTGTATGCGTGTGAGGAATTGGAAACATCAATGCACACATGCAAGAGGGAAGGGAAGACACACACACACACACACGCCTACGCAGGTAGAGAGAGAGGGTGCCAAGGAGGCCGAAGGCGAGAGCAATAACAAGGGGTCTGCAGGGTGTATGGATCTAAGCACGCCTCCGTGGCGTCTCTCTGTGCGACTCGCGTTCGTGATGGCGCCCCTCTCTACACTAGTGTTGCTGCTGCGCTGAAGGAGGCTGTTGCTGTCGTTGAGGCCTGTCGCGCTCCAGCAGCACTACACTCGACAGGATTGGCATGCGACACAGGCAGCAGTCTGGCAGCAACTCTGCACACGTTTCACATACCGCGTAGTGGCCGCAGGGAATAAAGATGACCGCCGCTTCGGTACTGAGGCACCGCCAGCACATGTGCACCTCTTGCCGCCGCATGCCTGGCCGAAGCGGCGCAGAGCCGGCGAGGGAGTAGGACAGGCTGCCGAAGTTGCTTGTCGAGACGGCGCGGCGGCGGTGATACGATCGACGATGCTGCTGACGCGCTGCAGCTTTATGCTGGCCCTGGGTAGCCTCCAGGGCGACGTCGCGCGTGTTGAAAGAGGGGCCCGACGCGAGCGAGAGGTGGGCTACAGACGAAGAGGAGAGAGAGCCGTCTGTCTGAACATCCTCGCCACTGTCGGAGAGCGATGTGGGCGAACCATCGCCACCATCGCCTTCCTCGCGAGATGTGGGAGGCCACATGACGCGCTCCTCGCGGTACTGCAGGAAAGTGCGGTCCACAACCTCTGTGATGGCATAGAGGTCATCGCCTATGCGCACGTAGGTGAGGGAGACGTCAACTGGGACGCCATCAGGAAAGCACGCCGAATCGCGCAGCACGTTCATCAGCTTGTTTGCCACCCCGACCTTGTCCTCTTCGCCTCGCCCATCCTCGGTGGCCTTGAAACACAGGGGTTTCAACTCTGCTTCATTCGCGCGCACGCCGCTGGAAGAGGCTGGCGCTGATCCTGCTCGCGCAATGTCACCGTCAACGTTCTCGCTGTTGGTGAGGTGTGCTGCACCATCGCTGCTGCTGCGCCGTTCAAGTTTTTCAACATACACGGTCGTAGCGGTGCGCACGACACCATCATCTGTAGCACCAGAGCCAGCGGCACCGTGCCCAAAGCCGCCCCATCCGCCCCCTGCTGCTGTGGCACTTCCTCTGTTGCCACTGCCGCATTCTCGATAATCGTAGACACTGTCCGAAGACCCGGTGAGCAAGAGCAACGACGGTGGCCTGTCACGCACACTCATAAGTGGCGAGGCCGAATCAGCATCAGTAAAAGCAGCAGCGCTGGGTGTTGCCGTGCCATCGTGCCGACCACCATACCCAGGGCTCTTCATGCTCTCCGCTTCAGCAAGAGGTGCAGTCTCGGAGGAGCCGCTTGGGGGTGACAGGGCGTGGCACTGGTATGTCGGCGACACGGTTACAGGGTCGTAGTGAAGGTGGCTCCCGCTGTTGGCGAAGACATCCGGGGCTATGACTGAAAAGGACTCCCGCGGCAGAAGCGGCGTGACGTTCTCCGAGAGACACGAGTGGCAAAAACTGCTGTTGCTGGGCGCAGCCGTGCTTGCCTGCGACAGAGCACGACGACTATGCCAGCTTCCCCCCATCAATGTGCCGGTGGACCGCTGCTGTGGCGGCATTTGCGGGTACAGTTCGCTGTTACCTTTGCTGCTCAGGAGCTCGTGACTGTCGTAGCTGCTATGCGTGTGCCGTTCACTTGCTTCTGCAACCGCCAGGCTCCACCTTCCGTGGTGGCTAGCGGCCTCAACGCTTCGGCGGTCCGATGCGTCGACCGCATCATACGTGCCGCTCTGGTTCGTGAGCGATGCAGCGACTTCTGCGGCTCGCACCAGCGCCTGCGCGACCTCCTCGGCGGTGGCCGTGTAAATGAGCGTCACACAGATGTTGGGCTGCGGTGATTGTTTGACGTGAGGAGGCGGTGGCGACGCATGCTGCCCGGCCTGCTGTACGTCCCCGGCAGAAACAGGGGCTGGCGCGGCAACTTCGGGCCCGCTCAATGCCCAGTCCGGGACCAATAGCCGCCCTCGCTCACCGCTGTGTAGATGCTCGAGCAACCGCTGCCGCTGCTGCTGCTGCTGCTGCACCAGCGCCGCAGGCAACGTCGGAGGCGCCGTAAAGAACAGCACACCAACGGCAACGGGGATGTTGCCGGCCTTGCTAGCCGCCACTCGCCGACGCTGGATGCGTCTGTTCCAACGGTCCAGGTGGCGCTTTCGACGCCGCTCATGCTGACGTTGCCGCTGCTCCAGGGAAGTGCGGACGCTCGACTGCCCGTGGCCCCTTGACGACCGGGGGTGCTGCTGATGCCAGTGCCGCGAATGCGCATGACGTGGGAGCGACGCTTTGCCGGAATGCTTCGCAGGTCCGTCACTCGTTGAAGAACGGCCGAGTTGGTAGTTCACAGCTGCAGTGCTCTTCGGCTTCTGCGGCTGCGTCCCGCGTTCGCTGGATGGTGAGCTGTGCCTCGCGTCCGCCGCGGCTTCTCTGGCGCCGACCATGCCGTCGCTATCGCTAGAGGCTCCGCTGCTGCTGTCACCCATCGAACTCTCGGCACCGTCAGCGTCATCACTGCCGCTTAGCATTGGCGGCTGCAGTGGTACATAAGGCGATATCTGACGGCTCAGTACATCAAGCGACAACTCCGCTACCTCCACTTGTCCCTCCAGAATGCGAGTGGCGCCCCGATTTAGCACCGCATCGACAGAGGCAGAGAGTAATGCGCGGCGGTGTGCCGCAGTACCACCGAAGGACGGTGGCACCGCCGCGCCAGTCGCGGCGGTGCCAGTGGTGTGCACGGGGGCAGCGAGGCGATGCTGCAGCTGCTGGAGCGGCGTCAACGCGTCCGCGTCACGGAGGAGGTACACTTGCTCCGGCAGTGTTACGCCAACGGCCGCGAGGTACTGTCGGACGTCGTGAGCCGGCACCGAATCGATGGCGACCGGGTGCGCCGGACGGGGCAGCGGAGACAGTGGTGCGTGAGTCACGTTGACGGTGGCTTCAGAGGCGGTAGCCCCGGCTGCTCGAGCGACAGCGTTATCCACTGCTGCTGATGCACCCTTCTTGGTCTTTCCGCTAGCTTTCGTAGGTGAGGATGCCGCGGGAAGAGGCAAGGCGGCTGTGCTTGCTGTGGGCGGCGTCACATCCAACACAGGACCCGCAACAGCCGCAGCGGTAGCGGCGACACCCACGCGCTTATGATCAGCTGCTGCTGGTTCTTCAGAGTGCGATGCCAAACGCCCTGGCTGAACAGCAGCGTCAGCGACCGTGTTGGTGGTGGTGGTGGCAGCAGCAGTGACACCGTAGTCAAGGGTGCCTCGGTTACCCGTTTGGAAGTTAGTGGCGATGATTGCTTCCCGTGGGAGCAGCTTAGCGACCTTGGCGACTGCTTTAGTCGGTGGGTGGCTGTACGTTGTGGAGATGTCCGTGTAAGCGGATGGGGGCAGCGGGGCCGTTGTGCCGGTCGCTCCTTGGCTCTGCAGTGGCGCCTTCCAGTCCTTTTCGCTAACACTCCACCGTCGCTCTGCGTGGCCAGTGTCGCCCCTGCTATCGCGGGCGCCATCGAGGCTGGGCAAAGAGAAGAGGGAACCATCAGAGGTACTCGTGGTCTCCACCGGCTTCCCCGAGTCTGGCGACATCGATGGCGACGGCTGTGTTTGAGCAACAATCTCGCCGTCTGACGTCGCGACGGCAGTTGCGGTGTTTGGAGACGTGAGGACGACCGGCACGTTGCTGCTTCTGCTATCCCGCAGCGTGCTCGCTGCTGGGAGTTCCCGTACTGAGTGAAGGCTGCTCTCGAGACTCTGCAGGCTGGAGAAGAAAGGGTCGTCGCGCTGATGTGCCGACGGCATCGTGACGGTGGTGGCGACGGTGTTGACGTGACTCGCTGCACTCAACATCGTCGCACGCGGCTGCTGATTAGCTGTGCCGGCGTCTCCAAAGACGCCATCGTGCATCTCTTCAAGGGCACCTATGGGCAAACCACCGCTGGAGGAGCTCATATCCTGCCATGGCGACTCCTTGACGCTGCGCAACGTAGCCGCGGCACTAGCGCTTGACGATTTCTCCTCCGCACGGTTGTGCAAAGGCACTGCACTGCTCGGGTGAGTGCTGTGGATAGCGTCGTTACTTCGGTCATGCTGCCCGAATGGCCGAGAAGTGCCTGCGAGCGTCCTGCGGCGCGTCCCGCGGGGCAACTCAGCCCCATTCTGCTGATCGAGCAGCTCAATGTGCCGCCGCCGCGCACACTGCTCGTCCCTTCGAGTGAAGAAACAAAGGAAGTTTTGTGTCCCTGCTGCGAAACAGCGCGTTGCGTCCAGCGTGAGGCTTCGAAGCAGCGTCGCGCGATCAGCTCCAATCACGTAGATAACACGCAAGTCCGTTGAGCGCGGTTGGAGCGACGGTGGAGACGCACTCGCGGCAATGCGCCACGGGGACTGTGTTGCAGCAGCGGCAGCGCTCGGCGGAGCTTCCTCGATGCTGCTCGGCACACGTTGTGGATGTTGTTGCTGGGGTCGCGACGAGGCGGCGGACTTGACGCGAGAAGTATTTTTCGGTACTGCCGCGCTGGGCATTGGCTTTTGCGCAGCTCCTGCAGCAGCAGTCACCTGCTGCACCTCGTCGCTGCTGGTGCTGACACCCCACGATCGCCGCAGCGTGCCCCCAGCACTCATCGAGAAATCGCGTTTGATGGCGTTCCAGTGCGGTAGCCCGTCTTCGTGCGGTGCTCGGGTCGCGGCAAGTTCAGCCGTCGTCGAGTAGGTGCTGCTGCTGATAAGTCTGGATGTTGTATTCTGCTGCAACGTGGAAGAGGACGAGGGGACAACGGCGCTGTTGCCGGTGCCTGCCGCGAGAGCAGCTCGCTTGTTGTTTTCCCGCAGCCGACTCGTACGCAGAAACTCCATTGCCGCGTTCACAGCGCTGGCGCTGCCGCTGTTGCCAGCACTCGCCGATGGTACGTCGAGCGGCACCACGTGCTCGGCGGACGAATCTGGAGGTGTGGTGATACTGAGCTCGGGAAGGAGGAGTTGCGCTGAGGCGAAGGCGGAGGAGTGAGCTTCCAGCGGTGGAAGAGGCAGAGCGGGCGGTGGCGGGTCGCTGGGGTGGCTATGGAGACTGGCGCCGTTGTTCCCGTGCTCGATGCGGATCCCCACCGGTGTGACCGTCGCTGACGAGGGTCGCGATGGAAGGGGGGAAAGGAGGCGTGTGCCTGTTGGTAATTGGCTGTCGGCCAAGCTGCTCGAGATCTGCGATGACAACGCTGCGAGGGTGCCAGAGGCGACGCTGTCGGAGTTGCCACGCTGATTGCCCGGGTCTCCAGGGAGACCAAACATGTTCTCACTGCTTTGAGCACCTAAATCTGAAGCGGACGCGCCTCTGGTTACCACGGGCGAGCACACCAGATTTGCGCTGTCGCTGTCCCCGCCTCCGTGTTGCTGACGCAAGCGTGCTTGGTGAGGGGAGGGCAAAGAGGAGGAGAGTGAGGTGGATCGGGCTGAATCCTGCCTCACCACGCCACGGCCGTCTGCCACCGACGATGATGCAGCACCATGAGTAATGTTAGCTGCGTCAACGCGTGATACGGCGACTGTCTGCAGTGGCGTCCACGTCGGCGGCTCGCTCGCACCACGACGCACAACAAATCTCTCAGCTGCGAAGCGAACGGTGCAAAGCAGCGATCGGTAGCGCGGCCGCAGCGTCTGCGCGAGCCGCACTCGCTCCACCAGCCCCTCAAGCACCTCGACGGCGCCGTCCGCGATTCCAGACGTCTCCCCTGCACGTTGGTGACGCTTGCTGCTGCCGTGTCGTGACTCATGCACGGGTGGTAGCAGTGGCGGCACCATGGAAATCAGTGGCGACTGCATTAGCGACGCTGATGAGTGGGTTTGGGGCACCCTCGGCAGATGCAGTATCGACTGCAAAGGCGGCAGTGGGGACACGGCGTGGTAAAGGTGGCTGTGGCCCGACACCGCTGACGACAAGTCTCCGCTTCGCCAACCTGTATCGTACTCGTCGCTATGATAATAAACGCTGGCCCCAAGCATCGGCATCCTCGGCGTGTGGCTGCACTGAGGAAGGCCCGCCGTGCCCGCGCCGACGCTGCGATGACTCTTTCCACTTCGAGTGCGGCCTCTGCGCTTCTTGTGCGACAGGGGGTCGCTTGCGCTGTTGCCACTTCCACCTGTGGTTCTCGGATCTTCCGCGGGCCTTCGCTTGCGGGACGTATCCTGATTGGTGCCAAGTCTGGTGCCACCGCCGCGGTTCCCCTCAGCACCGCCCTCCACATCCCCGTCCTTGACACCACCTTCAGCGTCGCTCATGTGTGCGAAGTCGAGGTAGCGCATAAGCATCGCAGAAATGCGCTGCGCACGCTTCGTGGACTTGCGGTCGCTCTGCGCGCCGTGGGAGATGGCGGCCTGCTCCGCCACGGCCATCTCCAGGAGGCGCTGATAGTACCGCGTGTAGGCACACTTGACATCATCAAAGTCCAGGTGCTCCAATGACGCGCGAGTAAGCCATGACCCAGCGGGCCAAGTGCCGTGGTTCGGCCAAGAAGCGGCCGGGGACGAGTAGCGCTGACGCGGCGACGGCACGACGGACGTGTTCGTCCGCATGTGACTTAGTGCGGCACGGGAGCATACATGCACCCGTGTCGCCATGAGTTGCCGTGCAATAGCTACTTGTGTCTGCAGCCCTGCGCTGCTGGATAACAATCGATGAGGGCGCAAGGCTCGCGACGGCGCGGCCTCAGCGCGGATGGGAGAGGCTGGTAAGAGCTGGTACTTCTTGAGTTGAAGACTCACCGTCGGCTGCCGCTTTGTTACGCTGCTGCCGTTTCCATGCCCGTTGCCCGTGTCACTGCTGATGCCTGAGCCACGTGATGCAGCAGGCAGCAGCTCCAGCGGCAGGTGGAGGCCTAGTACTAAGCATCGACCTTCCAGCTGTGGTGTCCACCACGCTGGGTCAGGCGAGGAGGTCAAATCTGAGCCATCAACGGCCGAGCGTGTGGAGTCCACAATAACCGCTGCCACTGATCCCTGTTGTTGCTGCTGCTCCTGCTGGTACGGCACGTTCTCTCGATCAGCGACGTCGCCAGCCCACTTGCGTTTCTTCTCTTTGGTCGCCTTGCTGGCTCTGCCCCGGGTGCCGTTGGCGAGGGTGTGGAGAGGTGACTGACGCAGGTTTGCGTTAGGCGTCAACGTGGACGGCGGTGACAACGGCGCGCTGGTGACGCTGTGGCCGCCTGTCAACGTTGGCACTGACGGGGCACCGTCCGCGCCAACGTACTCCATGGGCCCCTCTGCCCGCGTGTGATGACCACGCGTCATCGTCGCCGGCGGCAGTTCGCCACGCTGGATCGCATCAGATGCCACAAACTGCGGCACGGCCATCTCGTGAAACAGCCGCGTTAGCAGCGGCACGAAGGGTATGACGAAGACATATTTTCTGTGTTGCGTGTAGGCCACGAGCATGAGGCGGAGCTCCGCCGCCTGCACTACATGGGCTATGACCCACAGCCCCAAGAGGACGACGCACGTCAGGCAGAAGGTGTTGAGTAACGCATCGAATCCCATCCCTGTTGGCTGTGCGCGTCGGTAGGCATGTTCCACTCACTTCACTCGTTTTCTACTGCTGGTCTCTGTAGGCGTATCGCTTATATGCCGCCTCTCGAGCTTTCCGCTCCCTGCTGAGAAGGGGGGGGGTACTCACACGCGCAGGCTATGGAGACAGACGTACTAAGTCGCGGTAGGGCAAGAGGAGGACGCGCTTCCTCTTTCCTGCTCGCTCTCGCACACTCTTTGCCCTTCGCGTTGATAGTGGGGAGTGGAGAACCAGAAAGGGTAGGGAGAGGAGAGCGGCACGACGGGTGTGTGGGTGTGGGAGGCGGAACGCGAGAGGGGAGATGACGAGTAGCACAGCGAGTAGGGAAAAAGAAGCAAGAGCACCAGCAAAAGGGGCAGCGGACACACAGACAGTGAGATGCAACCGAAGAGAGGCGAAAGAGAGAGAGAGACAAGCAAAAATGCACACACCCACACACACACACCGCGCGTGCAGGTGGCACAGTGTGAAGCGCGTGTGCTGACGCGCACTCCGTGTAGGTGTGCTCGTTGCTCCGTGCGAGGTACTAGGGCAAGGCACGAAGTGCAACTAAGAGGCTCGCAGGCGCAGAGGACAGATAGAAGATAAGGTAAGGGAGTAGGAGAAGGGGCAGGAGGAGGAGGAATCAGAGGGTCGAGTATACGCAGTTCAATCAAAGTGCCTGCGCTGAATCGGTACTTGCGTGCTGCTTTGTCAGAGCAGTGGGGGGACACGGGAGAAGAAACTTGACCGTTAAAGACGCACACCGCACAGGGAAACAATAAGAAGAGAAAGGAGCCCGCAGAGAAGTCCCTACAGAAGAGAGGGAGAGTGCGAGCAAAGCGAGCCGCGCACACCATCACAATTGAGAGGGAGAAAGAGCTGAACGTGACGACTCTGTGGCGTCGCACAGTGCGCGCACGCGTGCACCGATCACAGCTCATCCGTGCTTGACCGTTGCACCTTTGTCTTTTCTCTGCTCTGCTCTCTCTTTGAACGTACACGCTAATCACAGCCTTTCACCGCACCACAGCCGCCGAGCAGAGAAAATCCACATGCCACGGCGCAGACGCACTTCCTCTCTCTCTCTACATGCATATTCTGTGGAAAATGAGGAGAAGGAGGAGTACAATGAGTGGAATCGCCAAGTGAGTCAGAGCACACGGGGCCCGCAGCTACACAGAGGAAGAGGCCCAGAGAGTTAGGGGTAAAGGGTAACAGTAGAGGCAGCAAGAGCGAAACAAAAAGGGATGACGCACCGCAGAAAAGCGACGAAGGAGGGAAGGGGACAGCGCTTGTGCGCGTGCGTCTCTCGAGTACGAGGGCACCTCGATCACGTGGAGCACAAAGAGGAGTGGCGGCAGCATCTCCTCGAATGGCTACACACCACGACGTCAAAAAATACGCAACACAACCGACAGGGTTGAATGTGACAGGCGTAGGGAGCAGCGGTACAGCTGCTGAGGAGATGGCAGTGGTGGGTTGCTGAAAGATGAAGAAAAATGCGGAGAGAGGGGACACTAAGGCTGCGTCGCCGCACAAACTAAAACAGGCGCACAGAGAGGTGTGTGCGTTCGCACGCAAGGGAGGGGGGCGATTACTACCACAAGCGACGGCAGTACAATCCACGAAAAGCTCACGGCTACATGAAGATACAGCACCTCGAGCTCACGGCATCACGCTGCGCTGGCTCCGCCAGCACCATGGCGGGCACTGTTGACGGTGTGCGCGTAGCGTTCTCGAAGGCGGTGAGAGTCAGATCTAGCAGCTGTTTGAGCGTCGGTGGCGCATTCTGCCGCGTTCTAGCTGCCTCCGCCTTGACCAATATTTCCGCCACCAGCACGTTGAGGTCTTGGTGCATGGCCGCTAGCTCCCTTTCGATTCTGGAGGCGTTCCGCATGTCCAGTGCGACCCCTAAGTCTCGAAACTGCAATGCCTGCTCCGCGCGCTGACGCCGCCGACGCTCCTGCCGCAGCGCCGCGATCGCGTCGTCTGGGTAGTCGACAAAGTGAGCCGCTTCTTCGCGCGACATGGTCGCCGATGCAGGATTGCGCAGCGATGCAGTTAAGTGATGGCGGTTGTGGCTCGAGCCAAGGGAGGCTTGGTGCATCTCGCCCTCAGCTGCCAAGCTACCCGCGAGGGAGGAAGAAGCGGCAGTGTAGAGCTGGTATGTGGGGACACCAGAATTCGGGGTGTGCAGGCCGACGCCACTGTCCTCGTCTTCGACGCCGTCGTCGCAGTCGTCAGGGGCGGAGAGCGCCGAACAAACGCCGTCATCCGTCACGTCTTCGGTGCGGAGCGTGCCGAAGGCCACTGTTGCCGCGGCCATGTCCTTCTGTCCGGCCAGCGTGCCATGCGGTGCCGTTATGACAGCGGTAGTTAGAGGCATGACGTCATGCCTGCGGTTGTACGTGTTGGAGCTGCCGCCGCACTTGCTAGGCTGCCTCAGCCCTAGCGAGCCAGACCCTATGATCTCCCCGGCAATGCTGCCACCGTTGCTGCTAAGGTGTTGGAATTCGATTGCGTGCCGCTGGAGGGAAATGCCCCTCTGCGTCGTCCCCAGCGGCGGTGGTGGCACGTACAGGGGGCGCAGCAGCGGGTGCGAGATGGTCTCAACACCCCTGCCCTCGTTGCGGCTGTTGACAGCTCTAGCGTCGCCGGCGGGGTCTGCGGCGGTGGCCTGTGGGGTTGGTGGCGCCTTCGAATCGGGGACACCCCCGCCGCACACGCGCTCCTCTTCGATTCGTGTCGTGAGTGCAAACCAGTGCCGCAGCACTGCATCCGAAAAGTGCATGGCGCTTCCGACAAGCTGAGCGCGACCACCGAGCTCGATGGGGATGTTGCGGGCGTCCATGTACCGCGGCAGGTCGTCCCTCTCGATCATCTGCACCGACTCCCGCACATCCGCGGAGCTGCTGCTGAGGCATGCCTTGATGGCGGTGCGTACTTCAAAGGAGGCCCCGAGGACCAGAGCGGCGCCGAGCATCAGCGGGTAGTACTTGGGGAGCATTCCAAGAAGGATGCTGAGGTTATTAAGGAAGGACGCCTGTAACGCCCATGACCCCCCTTCCTCATTGATGAGCAGCGTGAACTGCTGGAGGTGACTGACGGCCTCCTCTATCTCGGCCACTGCCTGCGCTGCGGCAGTCGTTCCGCCTCCGTTGTTTTCGCGGCTGCCATTGACAAATGAGTTCGCTGCCGCGGTGGAATTGGCGCACTGGCGACGGCGCTGCTGCTGCTCCGCCGCATCTTCGTTGTTCTTCAGCAGACACTGAGCTTGCATGAACTCAGAAATAATTACGAGTATCCGCTGTGCCTCGTCCAGTTCTAGCGTGGGCAGTGTGAAGGCGGCTACGTTGATGTACAGCACCGGTCGGCCCTCAAGGTCGCGGTTCAGCAGATAAAAGGCCCCACTGCGCAGCGCCGCGACAGTGATGGGAGTGATACTGATCATCGGGAGTGTCTGCTCAAAGGCGCGACGGCGGCGCAGCTTCGCCACAGCATCATCGATGTTGAGACCCTTGGAGCGCAGGTAGCGTAACAGATATGCATTCACCGTCGCCATGGACAACCCATACATGTCGTACACATTGCGGGCAACTTCTTCTTCCTCCGAAGACTTGAGCACTGTTGCCGTCGTCGCTGCCGACGCATGGGCGGCGGCTGAGGACAATACGGCTGTGGTGACCGAGAGACCAAGTCGTCGCTTCATCTCCGCTAAGATGACCGCCTCGCGGTGAATCTCCTTGAAATGCTGCTGCTCAGTGTTCATTGTTGACCTCTCAGCTATCCAGAGGTGTGGGCAGGAGGTACGTGAGAGGCAGAATGCAGGTGGAAGCAGGAAGTTGCGGATAGCTTTTATGTACTGTGCATGTGTGTGTGTGTGCCAACCGACTGGGTGAGCTTCTACGCTGGCTTTTTTGAGTGCTGGGGTGAAGGATGGGGGGGGGGAGGGGGTGAGTGGAGACTCTCTACGAGCCCTAGAGGAGAAGAGGCAATCCACTGTTCACAGACAGCACGACGCTCGCCTGCACAGGTCAGGAAGCAAAGCAAAAACGCACGAAGCGCAAAAGAAAACGCGAGCCCACCGGCAAGCGACAAGAGTCCCGGCCACTAGATGATGAAGCCGACCGAAAGGAGAGAACGAGAGAGTACTGGGGCGTGGGGCTGGGTGGGCTGTCTTTCGGAGAAGGAACGAGGTGCACACGTGCTGTGCCGGCGTGTGTGTGCAGTTGTTGTGGAGAGTAGGGCAGGGTATAGATAGAGAAGCTGTGTGAGGAGCGATGATGTGGCGTTACTGTGAACGCTGGAGAGGAGCGAGATACATATATTGTCTCATTACACTCGCCCAAGCCAACAAGGGAAGAACGGTGAGAGGGAGAGAGGGGAAGAGTGTGCTCGTCACTGAGAGGGAGAGGAATCAGTGAATGAATAAAGAGAGGGGGTGGGGGGGGCGACACCATCATCATCATCATCTCGAAGGTGCGGGTGATGTGGCAGTGCATGGCCTTCGCTTTATCGCTGCGATTGACCGCGGTACCTTTGCTCGCGCAGGAGCCCAGCAGAGGCTGATATACACAAGCAGCTACATAAGGAAAGGCACTGTGCAAGAGGAAGGAGAGGGGGAGGGGTGGAGGGACGTGTGGCGGAAAAGCGCAGCTCAGCTTTGCAGAATAAAAGATGCCCAGAAAGTAACGCATGTGCGCGTGTATGTGCGAACTCCCCCGCCCTTCCGCTTGACTTGTACCGTTTTCCCTCAGCTTCCGAGAACTGAGGCTGAGAGTCGATCGTCACGTCCGCCACTGCCGCCCTCGCCTACACCTTCGCAGGCCCCGTTCTCCGTCCCCCCTCCCCCTTTCCATGCCTGCCTCTGTAGCCTCATCGCCCCAACCCTCACGCGTTGTTATTATTCTCCGACATGTAGCTACGCATCTGTGCGCATGACGTTCCTGTTGGCGCTCACCGCCGAGTCCATCGAAGGTCAATCACGCGCCAATCACAATGCGTGGAGGTTACACGCACATACACACACACACACCCACGGGCCGACAGGAGGCAAAGGAAAGAAATGCACCCGAGGCCACTGCCTCATGAATGGGTCCTGGTGCGCCTACCGAGCACACACGTGAGTCCGCCACGCCACAGTGTGGCGGCGTGGATCTGCAATCCACGTTCTGCTCTCTCGTCCTACTTCACGAGCAGGTTATAGAGATGCCGAGTTGTGTAGTACCCCGTGCAGCCGAGTCCCACCCAGCTGCTGTACCCGCACCACTTGAGCCGTTTGTGCACCTTAAACTGCTGGAAAGAGGCCAGCATCCACACCCACGACGCGACCGCCTGCGTTAAGAATACCTTGCGCTGCTGTTCTGCGAGCTTCTCCTTGTCTTGTGGGGCAGCCTTCATCCTCACTGATGACACCGTACCGGAGGCGGTGGACAGCGCCGGTGCCACTGCTGCTTTTCCTAGAGTCGATGTTGTCGTAGTATCGTCTTGCGGCTGATCGTGCAATACCAGCGCCTCAGCTTTGCTTGTTGCCGTTGCAATGCGAAGCGTGCTCTGCAGGGATTCATGCAGGTGCTTCCGCTCTGCCACGTCGACCAGGAAAGTCGTCCCAACCGTCCACATGGTGAGCAGCGTCAGGGCATTGCTTTGCCCTTGGATGTGCTGCAGCCCACTGAAGGTGTAGACAGCGCAGCTCAGCAGACCGTCCGCGTACATGTGACGCCTATTGGTCCCGAGGAAGCGGGTTGTATCCTGCGCTTCCGTGTCGTCGAGACGCTCACCGGCAACGAGGAGGTCGAGCTGCTCCGCCTCAGTCAACGGAGCTGGAGAATTCATTCGTCGCTTCTGGCGATGCTGGTGCTGAAGTTCACGCTCAGACGCTTCCGAGGTTGAGGAGCGAAGCCAGCCCAGCGTGTTCCGATGCACTTTCCCTTTCTTGCAGTTCTCCGCTACTGTGGTTGTGCTTGTGGTGCGGGACAACTACTGGCGAGTGGCTGCGCCAATGGAGTGTGCGAGGTAATTAGGGAGGAGGTGGTGGAAGTGAGCTCAAGAGCAATGTAGGGAGGTGAGGAGGAAGAGATTTGCTGGCGCTGATGGTGATGGAGAAAAATCAATTCAAGCATGCTTGAGTGGCATTTTAGCTCGCTTTGCTAACAGAGTCGGCAGCGCTCCTCAAGCGAAAGGAGCTGAGTTGGAGCGGAAGAGAGACAGGGGTGATGCGCTGGTGTATGAGGGCGAAGAGCATGATTCGCGCGGCGTCGTCTTGCAGTACTACTGTCGCCTGCACCCTCACCACAAGCTAGCATACACGCTCGCCCACGGTCCATGCACAACAGCTCTCTCAGTACCTCTATCATTACCTCCTGCCCACCCCCACCACACTCTCTGAGTGACTGTCCACGGCACTCATGAAGCCACCTATCTAGACCCTCCCCTCCCCCAACCGTCCTCAAGCCAAAGACGAGATGTAAGCTACACGCGCACATACATCTACGTGCATACAGTTCACTGCATCAGTACGCAGCACCAAGTCATCGCCCGTGTTGTTCACCGAAAAGGGAATCACAGATACTGAGCAAGCGAGAAAGAAAGAGAGAGAGAGAGCGAAGAGCAAAGTGCATGAGCGTCTATCATCTATGCCACCCCACAGGGAAGGGCGAGGCCGCTGTGTGTGTGTATTGGGGGGGGGTGTTGAGGGGTGGTGGGAAGAGGGTGATGCACATGTGTGCGAGACTGCTTCAAGTTTGCACACAGTACACGATGTATGGGAAACAAGCAAAATAATAAGGAAGGGAGAGCGAAACCCCAGTCTATCACGAAGACGTGAAGGGTCTGTGGGCGCACTTCAATGTCTTTGCTGTTGCTGCTGAAGATAGGCGCGCCAGCGCTGCATGTCTGTCTTCATACGCTCTCCCTCTACTGCCACCTCTAACCGGAGCTGCTCGAGTTCCAGCTGGCGCTGCCGCTGTTGTTGCACCTGCGCCTGGTTCGCCAACGACAACACTGTGCCAACGCCAGCCGGACTGGTATGGTAATACTGCGGCAGCTGGTAGGCTGTCAGCGGAGGTGAGGGTGCGAGGGATGACGCTGCGGCGGCAGGGGCCGCCGGAGCTGCCAGGGGAAGACTCGCCCGACGCACATGCGCGGCACCAGCCTCTGCTTCCTGATAAAGGAAGTCCACGTAGCGGCGCAGTCCGTCCGAGTAGCCAAGGTGAGGCATGCTCCCCGTCGTACTTGTTGCCGCCGTCATAGCGGTGGGCCGCGGCGACGACTGGAGTGCGGCTTCGCGCTCGAGTAGTACGTGCTGTAACACCTCTTGCGTGGCGCTCGTGCGGCCTTCTGCTGCCGCAGTTGCGGTGGGTGCTGGAGCAGAGGTGGCCAATGGTGGCGGAGCAGGCAATAGCACGGGTGCTACGCTAGCATCCGCGGGGGTCTGCAGAGAGGCATAGACGGACTCGACCGCAGGTGGGAGACGGCGCGCAGGCTGCTGCTGCTGCTGTGACGGTGGTGGTTTGTTCATGGTTGATTCACTTGCACCTTGAGGCGATGTCGTTGGCGTCGTTTCTCTTGATGACGTGGAAGAGGAGGGGGTAGAGCTTCCGTTCTGGTGTTGCTGTCGTGAGTCTCTGTTGCCTCGGGTGTAGCCCAGGGAGGCCTGCAGGCCACTATTGAGCGCCAGAAGCGTGTCTCGGTCGTGGCGTAGCGCTGTGCTGCGTGCCTCTTCCTCCGCTAGCTGCTGAAGCACGACGTTATAATGCAGAGCGCGGTGCTGCACCTCCTGCTCGAGCTGCCAGACGTACTTATCAGCCTTCTCCAGCAGCATCTGCCTCTCCTTGTCTATTGAGGAGTTGGTAGGCGCAGTAGTGGGCCCCGACGTTAGCGGTGGACCTGCAGCCACCGGTGGGGTTGCAGGCACAGACGCACTCGGCGGCGGAGCGACTACCAGTAGTGGCGACCGCACAAGCGGGCCAGCACCTGCCGGTGGTGGTGGTGGAACGGACGCGGCTGGTGGTGGTGGTGGAACGGACGCGGCTGGTGGTGGTGGTGGAACGGACGCGGCTGGTGGCGGTGGTGGAACGGACGCGGCTGGTGGCGGTGGTGGAAGAGACGCGGCTGGTGGCGGAGTTGAGGGAGGCGAGGCAACCGCCGCTGTGTACTTTGCTGGTCCTGGTGCAGTTGCTGGTGCAGGAGCCCCCGTCTGGTCACATCCGCAATGAACGAAGATGTGCAGCGGCTGCTGTTGTTGCTGTGCCGACTCCGCGAGCGGTGTCGGAGGGGTGCGGTACTTGGCCATGATGCGTTCCAGCACGTCCTGGTCACGAAACGGAGACGCGACCGGTGAAGTGTTGGCAGGCATTGCGAGGAGCGGAATGGCGCTTGGCAGACGAGCCGTTGTTGCAGTGGAGGGCTTGGGCGGGCCAGGTGAAGAAGGACCGGGGACGGCTGAGTCATTACGGTGCCTTCTGCTGCTGCTACTGGCATGCCGCTTGCGATGACGGCTATGGTGTCGGCGGTGATTACGGTGCTGCTGTTCCTCCCTACTTGCGTAGGGTCTGTTAAGACAGTCACAGCGGCGACACATGCAGGCACCACACGCGCCTGGCGACCTTCCTGCAGCTGGTGTGCCTTCTCCGTCACTAGCTACGTGGACAAGGCGGCACATCTCTGGCAACTGCGCCGTTGCTGTTCGCCGCACCATGCCCAGCGCCGTGCAGCACGCCCCGGCGGTAATATCCACCTCACCCAAGTCTGCCACTCGTAAAACAGCCGCGTGCAGCTGTGGTGACCAAGCGGAAAAGGGTACGCCAGGGATCGCTGGTGCTGTCTGCGTTGTCGTCAGCTTTCGTGGAGAGGAAGAGAGTGGCGCAGGTGGAGTGGCACAGCGTTGGCAGTGGCGGTGTTGTGGTGACGACGCTGATGGGCCACTTGCACTGTGAGAATGAAATGAGGGGCCGGCATGCGATGGCTGCGCCGCTTCCGCGCGCAGCTGCATCCGGTGCTGCAGGCTCCGCAACGCTATCACGTTCGCATGGAAGTGGCTCTGCTGTGGCTGGTGATGCTGCCGCTGCTGCTGTTGCTGCGACAGCAGCGGCGGCGTGGCTGTGGTCGTTGTCTGCAACACCGTACGCATGTCTTACTCGCTCACACGATTCTTAGTAGTTCAGCTTCCTCGTTCCACTCGAGGTCAGCGTTACTGACACGATCCGGCAGGTGAAGAGGGCGGAAAGACACACTCCTGGGTAAATGTAAGCGTAGGTACGTGTACTCGCTCCAGAGCGAGCGAAGGGACGGTGTGTGTGTGTGTGTGGGGGGCCAAATGGAGTGAAGGCGCGTGACCATCGAGCCCGTGTAGAGAAACATGCAAAATAGTGATAGTAAAAGTGAGGAGAGTGTAGGCTGAAGCTACGGAGACCTCGAAAAGCGAACAGGGAGTGCCTGGTGGAGCAGATGGGCTGCCTATAAGGCGGTGGCCCCCACCTCACTCGATCAGCAAAGAAAAGGTGCCGGGCAGGCGAGGAGGAGGAGGAGGAGAGACCGGGCAGGGCAAATATGTGCACCCACACGAGAGAGAGAGAGCCAGCGGCCTCTTAGCTTGTTGCTTTCATCTGAACGGCATCCTTCTCTGTCGCGTTCACCTTTGCCTTAAGTGAACGGACGTTACACAGACAATGCACTGACGCACCCACATACACGTGCCCAGCATTCAGGTCCGCCCGCCCCCCCTCTTCTGGAGCCATGCTACCCGTCGCACAGCATCTTTGCGCACGGGTCACAAGCGACACGGATGCCACTGCGCGCGTGTCTTCCATGGCTACCATTGACTGAGATACAAATGCGAGGGGGAGGCGAAGACAGGACGACCCTCCGTGCGCTTCATGTTAGCGAAGACGGTGCACAGTGCAGCCATCGGCTCGAGTACTCTACGCCCCCCCCCTCTCTTTCCCTCTACGCTCGCTCATGGACAGCACCAGAGGGAGATTCCTTAGAAAGTGAGGCACCGAACGGTCAGTCGCGTTGCTGGGCATCTCCACCAAATCAAAAGGGGGCTCTTGACTCCCTCTTTCCGTTCGCCTCTGTGCGCCTCTTCGTCTCTTTCCCCCGCCCACCAGCACACCTCTATAATCCGCCTGCCCCACCCGGACGCGGGAATGCGCACCTCTCTTCCGTGGTGAGTGCCGCCGCCCGCCTCCCCTCCCCTCCCCCCCAGGACGCCCTTTACTTTTTCACTGCCCCATTCTTCTTTGCGGAGGCCTGCTTTAGCACATCGTACGTGTTGAGGCTCTCCGGCAGAATGATGTAGCGGATGGTGCTGCCGCGCACCATGTACTCTTCCACCTCTACGGGGTTCTTTCCCTTACTGGTGATCTTTACGTGTGACATGTAGGTGTTCATGTTGGCATCGACGTAGGCGATTTCGCCCGAGACGATGGAGGCATTCTTCAGCTCAATCTCGACCAGGGTGCCGCGCAGGTGCTGCAGGAACGTGATGAGCGTGCTGCCTGTTTCGGAGGGTGACACAGACGCCATCTTGCGCCTGTGTGCTTGGGGTTGGGAGGCGGGGTGATGGTGGTGGTGACGGGAGGAGGTGTACACGTGTGTGAGCGGAGATCGAGTGACACGTGGGCCGACAAGGACTCCGCGAACTACGTGGACTCGTGAAAGTGAACAACAAGGATGGTATTGGGCCGGCTGCACACTCTCTGAGCAGAAGGGGAAAAGAAGGAGGGAAAACAACGTAACCACAAGAGAGAGAGGTCGCTATACTGCGGGCTCAGTGTGTGCAGTTGTGCGCACTTAATTGGATCGAGCAGAGAGACGCACCACTGCAGGCGCGCGCGCCGACAGGGAGGAGGTAGAGTGGAGGAGAGGGAGGGAAAGAAAGTAGCAGTAGTAGTAGCTACGGTGATAGCGTACGTGAGGAGACAGATGTTGGCAAGATGGCCAGCGTGCACACACGCGCCAACACTGAAGTGGGTGCGCTACAAGAATGGGGATTGGAGAAAATGAAAGGGGTATGGTTGGTGACACCTCTTAGTGTGCCCCCCTCTTTCCCTGAAGGCGATGGGTGTGTGTGTGTGTGTGTGCATCAACACAATGGTGGATTGAACGAGCACTTGAAGCACATCCCCCTCCTCTGCAGACATGAGAGAGAGAGAGGGAGAGGGAAAGAGGGGGGGGGGGGGGAGACGAGAAGGAAACAGCAGCACGTGCCTCAAGCGCCCTTCCCTCCTTTTCTGTTCCACAGCACAAAGCCGTTGCCCTTCGCTCTCCGTCGCGTTTGATGGGCCCTGTTGACAAGTGCGTCTCTTTTCCGCTGCTCTCTCTCGCTCGCTCTCTACTCGCTATTATCATAGGAGCAACAGGATGAAACCTCCTCCTCCCCCTCCTCCTCCTCCCTGCACGAAACCACCACCGCGACACTGGGAGGGAGGGTGGGTGGGTGGGTGGGGATGGAGAGAGAGGGACGGAGGGAGACCAATCATACTGTCGCCGAGTGCGCCTACCTCAACGGCAACGACACAGTAAACACAAACATATAATCGTGACCTTCGAGGCCCAACCACACGAGAGGAGTGACGAGGAGGAGCAGGAGGAGAGGGGGAGAACATGGACAGCCACAGCCACACCCACCCAATTACACAAGACGCGAAAGGAGAAATAAGCGCCGCAGCGACAGTTTAGAGAGCGTCGAGGTGTGTGTGTGTGTGGGGGTGGTGGTGGTGGTGGTGGGGGAGGTGGAAAATAACCCCAGAGAAAGGGAAGCAGGAGAGGTAAAAGAGAAGGAGAGGCCACAAAGCGAGGGCAGAAAGCAGCAAGCATCAGTGCGCTCGGACAAGACCCAACGCACAACGAGGCAGCAGCAGCACATGAAGAGGGACAATGTCTTTGCTGTGGCGGGCGCGGAAAAGAGGAGGGGGGGACCCAATCGCCGCACCGCAGCTCAGCCTCATCCACAAACTTTATACACACCCGCGTGCATTCAAACAGGAGTAGCTCTACCACCCATTAAGGGGTTATCGGAGAGAGAGCAACGGAGGGCAAGGAGCAGAACGATGTGATCATCACTCATGCCCATCTTGTGAGGAGAGCCCCACATCAGCCCCTGTATTGCAATACTAATACAACATGAAAGACACATAGAGAGCCAGAGGGAGATAAGCCGCAGCGCCTACACATGCATGCGCCCACCTGCGTGTGTGCGTGTATGGATTTGCCTCACACCCGCCTCGTCCGTTACGTGCTCGACACTGTTGCCGTACCGTTGCGGGAGCGTGCAGCCGCGACGCTGGGGTAGGGTTGTCGCAGCGGCACTAGCACCTTCAAGACTCGCGACACTGCTGCTGGCGATGTAGGCGAGTGGGGGCTCCATGTGCGGCGAGTGCGTCACGCCAGCCTCACTACTACCGCGCACCAGACTGCTGGAGGAAGGGTGCGGTCGCAAGTTTGCCTCTTGCACTTCATTGTTCATCCACCCCCGCACCAGATCGATCCCGAATGCGCGCTGGTTGGGGAGTGACGCGACTTTCGCTGCTTTCGCCTCGAGGTTCATCAGCTCCACCTCCGCCTTCTGCTGCTCGCAGCGGCGCTCCGCATAGTTGAGAGAAAAGGTGGGAGGTAGTTCGGTGGCTCCTTTTGTCGGTGATGACGAAAACTCCGCCGTCACCGGCCGCGCAGTTCCTGGACCTCGTAGTGGCCCCAACATGTTGAAGGTCCGCACCGCGGCAGCAGTGAGAGAAGTCGAGTGCGTAGGTGGCATCACCGGCGGTGGCGGTGGGGCTGCTGCGGGTGCGGATGGGGAGCGGGCAGATCGCATTAACATCGAAAACGACAGTGAGGCAGCCCCTTCTTTGCTGCGAGCCGTGCCCGTTCCGCTGTCGCTTGGCACACCATCCTCCAATGTGGGCTGCCGGCTCCTCTGCAGCGGTGATTCAATCTGCAGCTCCTGAGCCAACCTCGAAGCACCGCTTCGCACAGACGCTGTCGTTGGTGGTACTGTGAAGCTTCCTTCTTGCGTCGCTATCAGACCTGCACGCATCTTCGCGCCATCGCGGTTGTAGCTGTGCCCGTCAAGCCGTGCCGCCGTCCCCGCGTCTTCCTCCACAACTGCTCCGCTGCTCGGCACCTCCAACACTTCATCATTCCCGTCCACCAGCTCTGCCGCGCCGCCTGCGCCGTCGTGGTCGCCGCCACTGTCGATCAGCGCACTCGCCGCCGATCCGATCCCGCTGCCACCGCCGTAGAAGGCAACGTGGAAGATTCCTATGAGTGGGACGACCCCCAGCACGCTGGACAGGAGAAGCGTGACAATGCCGTAGCGCAGACTCCCCGTCACGTCTGCCACCCAACCGCACACCAGTGGCCCGCTGAAGTTACCAAAGAGGTTGTAGATGACTTGCGAGAAGGCCGCGCCGGTGGAGCGAAGGTGGTCTGGCAAGGTTGCCATCGTAAGCCCAGCACCAGGTGGTATGATGGCCCCGCCACAGAAAAGTACGACGGACATGACGAGCAGGAAACCACGTGTCGTATGCACAAAGATGCAAATGACCGAGAAGAATACCGCACACACGCCCCAGGCCAAGGTAAAGAAGGTGACACGGTAAAGGTTGCGCTTGTAGCCGCCGATACGGTCTAGCAGGATGCCGCCGGCGATGACGCCGCACACTGGCGCCAAAACGACGGCCGAGCCGAAGCCGACAGTTATGATGGCCATCGAAGCGTTGAACGGCGGCTCGCGAAGATATTGCGTCACAAAATTTTGAAGCCCCGTTGCGACGAAGTAGAGGCTTGTGAGGGACACAACGCTACACATGTACACCACGTTCGAGAAAAGTGGCGTCATGGAATAGTAGAGGTTTCGAATGGTTGCCAACGCCCGATCTTCCAGCATCCGCAGCGTCTGCGAGATGCTCTTTTCCCACTTGGCCGGCCGCGGGGCGCCTGCCGATGCAGACCCTCTCGCGCTCGCCGTTATTGGCGGCGGTGAGAAGGCCATCGTACCCGCTACACCATTCGAGGTTTCTTCGCTAAGCGCACTGGGGCCGCCAAAGTGGTCGTCATCACCGTCGTCGTCGCCCTTTCTGTCGCCGCCACTACCGCCTGCCTTATGTGTGTTGATAGAGCGCGCGTCTAAGCGCGCCACGTAGGCAACGGTCGGCACCATGAGCACGCACTTGATGTAGAAGGACCAGCACCAGCTGATGGAGCTCGTGAAGGCCGGCGGGCCGGCAGCGAGGAGGTAGCCAAGCATGATGCCTAGCGGCACGCCGGCGTTGTGTGACGCCATCCATACGCTCTGTCGGTTCTTTGGCGCAAATTCGTCCACCCAGACAGGGGTGTACACGACGATAAAGGAGAGGCTGATGCCAATGAAAAAGCGATTCAGCAGAGCTACACCGTAGATGGGGAGGGCTGCATAGAGAAACGTGAAAACAGTGTGTACGATGAGGGCGGCACACAACACACGTTTCTCATCATAGCGAGAGAAGAGATGCCCAGCCAGCGGACACCCTAGCACATTCCCCAGGAATACGCTCGAGATCAGCGTGCCTTGCAGCTTCGTGCTTAGATCCCAAGTCTCGCTAATACCGTTGGGGGCACCAAGAGCAGCGCTGAAGGCGCCGGAGTCGAAGGAGCCAATTGTCTTGAGCCAAATGAAGAGCCAAAGGTTACAATAAACCGTCCCCTGGTCTACAGGCGTATCGGGGTCCAGCAGGCGGTTCGTGGAGCTCGTCATGGTGTCGTTGAGCACACACGAGTTCCGTGCATGGATGGTTGACACAACTGCATTGTAGCCGTTATCAGCCAAGTTGAGGCTGTGGTCGCCCTCCCAATCAGTGCTCTTTACCGCCCCGTTGTTGCTGTTGGCGCTGGAACTTCTGCCCCCTCTGTTAGTGTTGGAAGAGGAGGTCGCCGTGGGATTGACGCCGCCAATGCTCGATACGATGCCCAGTCCCTCCACGAAGAGTCGCTCGGCGTGAGCCGTAGGCTTGACGCTGGGCATCTACTGTGTCGTCTCTCTCGATGTCGTCCTTGTGCGCGTTTTGTGTGTACTTCCGCGAATGCCAGCGGGGTGGGGTGGGGGGGGGCACAAGAGAGCTGGAGCGAGGAAACACACAAACCGCGAACAGATGAAGAAAGAGCCCCAGCCACAGCCACAGCAGCCGCAGGAGGAGGGGTAGAAGAGGGGGTGAGGAGAGGGAAGATGATGAGCGAAGCGAGCTGAATGAGTGAGTACACAAGGAGAGAGAGAGGGGAAGGGGGAAGGAGAAAGAGAGCCAAGAGGGAAACTGAAACGAGCTCTGGGGTGCTGGTGCAGAGGAGTGGTGACGGGGGTGGCCGGATGACTGATGGATAGTTGTGGTGAGGGAGGAGGGGGTATAGCGGGGAGTGATGGAAAGAGGACAGGGGACGCGCAATCTCCACCACACCCCACCGCACGCAGACACGCACACACACACACGAGAGAGTGGAGAGCAAAAAGGAGAGAGAAGTGCACGTGTGTGTGTGCGTGTGCGTTTACATACGCGTGTGGGAGAGAGGGGATAAAGGCGTGGGTTGCCATACGCGCAGGGACGAGTGATAGGGAGAGAGAGAATGGGCGATGGGAGGGTATTAGCCCGAGGGGGTGGGTGGTTTGCATGCCTGCTTACCTGCCTATTCCTTCTTCTTCTCTGTGTGAGGGTGTCTTTCACAGTTGAGGGCACCCCCTAACCGGTATGAGCGTGCGGCGTGCACGAGTGAAGCGTGTGAGAGAGAGAGCCTGGGGCAGTCAACCGTGTATACACACACACACACAAACTCCCATGAATCACCTCTCATTACTCAGCGGCAGCACAGGGAAAAGAAGAGAGAAGACTCTGTGAATCGAGCAAACATGGTGGACTCACGTACGACTGCGATAGTGGAGACAGGCTTGAAGCGCACGCGTCAATGCATCGACGGTGCTGAGGATAAGGATACGCGACTACGCCACCTGCAGGTCCAACAACAGCGAGAAGGCGGAGGGAGCCTCGTCATGCATCCAGCCACATATACACATCACACACAGATAGACGTGTACACCTACACCCAGACGCCACTTAGCTGCTCCGCCAGCTCGGAAGGGGCTGTGCTGTGAGAGTACCTGCGTTAGGGGTGACACATCCGCTTAGTGGTTGGTTTGCATCACCACGGCGCACCACTGGAAGTGGCGCGGCGACGCCGGCTTGCCGGGCTGGCGATGGTAGCGCTGCCTTTAAGGCGGCCTTCGACGACGTCGTCGCTAGCGGCGAGAAGCGCCGCACTGTCGCTGTTGAAGGGTCCATTGTGGAGCTGCCGGATTCGCCGGCTTCGCGCTCGGCACCCATGCGGTACAGCAACGGGCCGCGGAAGACGGCGCCACCGGCCTTCTTCTCGTACCGCCAGTCAATGTCACCTGTATCGGGGTGCCGCACGTGCCAGTGGAGGCCCATGAAGTAGTCATTGCTGCCGTCGCCATCAACGTCGTGCACAACGTTGGAGGAGAGGCCCCACTGGTACGGGCGAACTGTTCGCGCCGAAGCCTTGAACACGTGCCGGTCCATACCGCCACCAGCCGCGAGCTCGCCGAAGCCCTGCCTCGTGTACTTCTTGCCTTGCGCCAAGGTCGGGGCGAGGTGCTTCGCGTACAGGGGGTCATACGTCGCGGCGGCGTCGAGGCGGGCTTGGTGAATCGTCATGAACGGGTCCTCATACCGGTCGTGCTCAACGATATCCCACAGCGCCTTTCTGCGCGATTGCTGAGCTTCTGACCTGCGGAGTGAGGCGGCGGCTCGGCCAGCCGAGTTCTCAGGGAGCGTAGCCGAAGACCTCATTGCATCGCTTGCAGTGAGCAGCGACTCGGCAGGATCGTCTAGCCGGTCCGCGTCCATGAAACCGAATGCGTTTAGCTTCGGCGCACCACTCGACTCGACATTGCGATGACTGCGTTGCGGGCGCGCATCAGACTCCTGCTGCTTGAGCATCTCCTGGCCCTCCCGCATCTCCACTTCATCCTTGAACTTCTCGATTAAATCAAGGTAGTACGCCTTCTTCTGCTGGAGCGACTCGCGCTCCTGAAGCTGGTACTCTGCCTGTCGGCGTGCATGTGCTTCCAGTTGACGCTGGCGAGCGAGTTGCTTGATCTCCTCTGGAGTAGCCCCGCTGCGGCGCAGCTCAGCTGCCTCTTGGAGGATGGCAATGCGCTCGGCCTTGGCCTGTTGCTTGCGCTCTTCTCGCATGGCCTCGTGCGCCTCTACGAGCTGCTCGCGCTCCTTCTCCATCTCCATCGACGCCTTGAATCGGACCTGTGCTTGGTGCACTCGTTCTACGTTACTGCGCAGCAGCGCCGTCCGCCGACTCTCGTCAAATCGCGCACTCTGGTCCAGTAGCTTCTCATACACCTTGGCCGCAGTGTCCAGCTTCTGTTCGTAGGCCTCGTCTTTGGCTGCCTGCAGCTCCGCCCAGTGTTGCTGACCAGCGATGCCAAAACAGGTCTTCACATTATGCTCGATATCAGCCATGCGCAAGGAAAGGTTGTGATAGCGGTTCGCTTCGTCATCGGTGACCTCGGGCAGCTCCGCAGTGCTCAGCTCTGCCTCCTGCGCCGCCTTCTCTTTGGGGCCAGCAAAGCGGTTCTCACGCTTGCGCTCGTAGACCCACTGCATGTACGCGCCGGGTTCGCCACGCAGGGCGTCAGATATCTCACGTGCCGCCCTGGCCTGCTGCTCTGCATTGCCGCTGCGGTAGTCTGCGTCGATCTGCGACCACACCTCTCTTAGCCAGCGCAACCGCTCCTCCACGGCCAACTTCACCTCCAACATGACGGCGGCCGTCCACTTGCCCTCGCTGCTGCCCTTCACCTTGCGCTTGAAGGCGTTCATGACCTCCGCTTTGTGCAACCTCTTCGCGACCCTGAAGGCGCGCTCGACACGCTGGTCGAAAGCATCGAAGTACTGCCTCTGCCGCTTTTCCTTCACGTACTCATCAAAGCGTGGGTCCTGCAGTCGTTGCCAGCCCTCCATTGTGCTGAACTCCTGGGCGAGGCGCAGCCGACCAACGCTGATGCCACTGTGCACCTCACGCAACGCGCCAGTACGCTTGTACATGAGGCGGCGGGGGAGGGGAGGGGCTGCCAATGACAAGGCGTGAAGAGTGAAGACGAAACGAAAAGAGGCGAGGAGGCGTGATGGGGCGCTTTACGTCTTCTGGGTTGCACAGTACCTGCGCGTGTGTATGCCCGTGATGAGATGTAGCAAGGCAGAGGGGGGGGGGAAGGGAACAGGGATGGTGGCTTTGGCAGAGGGGGAGGTAAAAGCGCGAAGGTGAAGGGGAGAGAGACGTGGGAGGAGGAACAAGGGTATAGCCTAAGGGCCCTCTTTTCTCAAGCTCCGTAGCCACCGATGACTCGCAGCACCGAGACGCAGACGCGCATACAGTGCCGCCACCTGCGCGAACGCAGAGTTTCTGTTTTGTTCGAAAATGTTTTGCGGAGGAGAGGGGGACTGGACAGGGGGTGAGAAAAATGCCGTTGCCATTCGCGATGAGGCAAAAAGGTGAGAGCACGAGGGTGAGGCGATACCCCTTTACAACACCATAGCAATGCCTTTCTCTGTTGATGGCTGACGGTACGGCCAACGACGCCGTTGTGCGTCTGAGCGCGCGCGTGTGTGTGTGTGTGTGTGCAACCCTGCACGTGAGAAGCAAAGTAAGGGGAAAGGGTGGTGGGCGCAGGTGGGTGAGTGAATTCTGCCGCTTTCTCTCTCTCTCTCTGTGTGTTGGCCCTCGTATGGACACACGCCTTTCTTTTAGGAGCACAAGGCAAAGGAGAGCCAGCGAGAGAGAGAGGGGAGGGGAGGGGAGGGAACGTGCCGCATGGCCGGGAATAGGAAACAGGCGGACATACGCTGACCGATGCACCGCAACGCGTAGAAAAGCGAGGACAAAGATGAGGAAGAGCGAATGAGAATGGCGCAACGCGAAGTACGGAGTGCCCCATTCAAAGCGAGCGAGCGAGAAGAAGCGCAGCGTGTGTGCATCGTCGTGGTGCTGAATAGCGCGAAAGAATGGCGAGTAAGAGAGGGTCAAAGAGGAGCCGAGGGAGGGTGGGTGATCGTAAAGTCGGGGGTGGCGGTGATGAGTGAGGAAGGGCGAGCTGTTCGCCGCGGCGAGTGGGCAGACGCGGGGAAGGAGGCAGAAAAGTTTGCAACACCCACACCACCACCACCATCATCACCATTACCACCACCACCGCGAGACATACGCACGCCTCACGTTCGTCCTCTCAGTACATGAAAAAGAAAAAAAAGACAAAAGAGCCCACTTTCTTCCCCGACGCTCGAGCGTGAGGAGTCGGAAAAAATGAAAACGAGCGACTGACAACGGTGGCGGTGTGCACCAGCAAAAGATGAACGAGAGAGGGAGGGAGAGGGGACGAAGAGGGGCTGAGGATGAACCCCGAGCTTACGTCATCATCCCACGGAGTGTACAGTCAGTGCTGGTGTGTATGAGGAGGGGGGAGGGGAAATGAACACCGACGACTTCGTCGCCCGCACGCGACGGCAGCAGGGCCATAGCCACTTCACACACTCCCTCCTTCTCCTTCCCTGTACATGTGCCTGCGTGTCTGCATACGTCGCCGCCCCTACAGTGTCGAAGGTGCCGAGGCGTTCCAGCGGGCATTGTAGGCAGCCCTCGACTTCATCTCCGTCGTCGGCTGCGGTGGCAGCACCCAGCTCGACGACCCAAGCTCTGCTGCCAGGGTTTCAATATTTTGCTTCTCTTCACTGGTCAGCAACTGGTAGGCAGAGGTGCACCGCACTATGGCGAAGCCCGAGACGGCCGTCAAGAGCGCAATTTCTTCTAGCAGTGACGCGTGGTACTTGCGTGCCAGGTGGTAGAGGGAGCAGCACGTCTGGTAGTTCACCTCCTCTCGAGCCACGACGGCTTCGCAGAGTGCTTGAAGCGCAGTGAGGCCAAGCTGATGCGCGCCGAGCATCACCTCGAACGCGATCTCGGCAGGCGCTTCAAGTTGCTGTGTGTAGAGGTACCGCAGGATGGGCAGCACAGCCGGCAGTGGTAAGGGTACTGGCCCGATCAGTACAGTCCTCTTGGACGTGCTCGTAAGGAGCGCAAGCGGCGAGGCTGCTGCTGCCGTGCTCAGCTTCGCTGCGAGTAGGCCAACACGGTTGGACGACATGCCACCGCTCGCAGACCCACCGCTCGCGGTGCGGTAGAGCGGGCGCAGCAGCGCAGTGAAGAGATCGCTAGCAGTGAGTAGGATGCAGGCATGAAGCACGTGCACCGACTGCGCCTGCGTGTGCGGGTCCACAACCAACATGGTGGTGTTGGCGGCTGTAGACGGAGCTCTGAGAAGCGCGGCCATGTCGGTGCGCAACTGCTCGCTGCTCCGCCGCCGTGCCAGCTGCACCTGCATCCGATCACCCACCAGTAGACCCGCGCAGAGAGCAGCCAGAGGAGCTAGCGCATAGGCCTCACCAACTGCCTTGACGATCTCCAGTGTCTGCACGAGACGCGCTCGGTACTCGACCGTGAAGCTGCTCGTACTGGAGCTTGCAGTAGGGTGGCCACTATTCGCCTCGGCACCGTCGCCGCTGTCCTCGTTCTTCTCCTCCAACAGCACGCGGTACTTGGCCTTCAGGCCACCCCAGTAGATGTAGTCGACGAGGCACTGCAGGGCATCGGCCGTGAGCGGCTGTGCTAAGCCAGGGACCCGCGGCGTGCCGTTTGTGAAGTACACGGGCAGCCCAACCGTCCCGCCAGCCGAGGTGCCTGCCAGAGAAGAGTTGTCCTGGCGTGCAGATGATGGATCGGCTGCTTTTTCGCTTCGGCCTCGCTGTCCCTTGGCTACCCGTTGCAAGAGTGCGTCCACCTCATCGCGGTCCCCGGGCCTGACAGCGTCATCGGCCCTTCCTGACGGGATGCGGTGTTGCTGCTGCTGTGCGCTGGGAGCGGACGAGGCGGCACCGCTTCCGCAGCTGTACGGCTCCGAGCGGCAGCACTCGAGCTGCTGAAGGAGGAGCGGCGCGCGTTGATACATGATGACGCGATGCAGACCAGCAATCGGGGCATCCTCCTCCCCGGCTTTCATCTGGTACTGCTGCTGTTTCTGCAGCCCCCCATTCTCTCCGGCTGCCCTCGCAGCCCACAGGGCTTGCAGTTGCGCAACCGCAGACGTCACGTCAGCACTGCCGTATGTGCCAGCATACGCGTAGCAGTCAAACGGTGTGCCTCGTTGCTGCTCCCGCAGCTGCTGAAGTTTCAGTCGGAGCTGCTGCGCACCTCCGTCGCCGACGTTGCCGGCCTCCATTGCTTGGTCATTCGCCGAGACGTAGCCATCTGCAGCCAGGAAGCGCACCATCGCGTTCGTTGCCGGCTCTGCCCCACACACGCCACCAAAAATGTAGACGAAGCCGCCCGTCAGCGCAGCAGCAAAGCTCTTCTTGTGCGGTTGCACAATGGAGGTATTGCCCATCACCACCGGTAGCCAACACGGTGCACTGACTGCCATCCCCACCAGCGGCAAAACAACGGTAAAATGCGTGAGTTTGCCGGTGATGCGCTCGTGCCGCGAGGCGCCACTGCAGCAGCCCCCGACAAGCAACAGCGCCTCACCGCAGACGAAGAGTGCGTGCTTCTCGCGTGGAGTGGCATCGGTGGTGCCGCCCCGGTGCAAGCAGTGCCATTCGCCCGTAGTCAGCTCGAGTGCCCAGGTGTCGGTGAGTACCTCCGACCTCCCTGCGCCGCCGTTGATGTACATGATGCCTTCCTTGATACACGCAGCGTGATAGGCGCGCGGGGCAGGATGAGTGCACACTGCCAGCTGACTCCCCGCATTCGTGTCTTCACCAGGCTTCTCTGTGTTCTGTGTTGCTGCTGCTGCTGCTGCTGCCGCTTGCACCGCAGAAGAGGTGCGGCCCCCCTTCGCTGCCCGCACTCGCCGTCGCCACCGGTAGCTGCTCAGCGAGAATACGTACACGTCGGAGCCGCTTGCAAGTGTCGTAACTGCCGTCGTCGTGGCAACCGCACTACTGGCGTCGGAGCCGCGCTGTGTATGCTGGCGTGACTCACTCGTAGTTTTGCCTCCGTACACGTAAAGCCGGTCCTCCTGCAGCACCATTGTGTGCCCGAAGCGTGGACCGGGCTCGTTGTGGTTCTCCGTCGATCCATCCCGCTGCCCGTTCCACACACACCGCCAGTGATGCGTGTGCAGGTCGTAGAGATGTACGTCACTCAGAATTGTGCCGCCGTTCTGCGCGACGCCGCTGCTGATGATGAGGTACCGTCCCTCATAGGCACAGGCGGCGTGACTGTGGCGCGCCACCGGGGCCGTTGACAAGGTATAGAGGGGTTCCCACGAAATGGTGGTCGTGTTGAAGGCCATGAGCGACGACGTCTCCTCGCCGTGAAGATCGAGACCGCCGAAGAGAAGCATCGTGTCGGGTGTGACAGGGGTGAGGGTGTGGCCCAACCGGGCAGTTGGTGCCACCCCGACTGGGCGGAGATAGCGCGCACACATGATCGGCAGGAAGTTCACGTCGCGCGGAGCCTCAGGTATCGACGGCGACGCCGTGGCAGCAGCAGCGGCAGCGATAGGGGTGGCCTTTGACGACGGGCTCTCCTTGCCGCCGGCGGACGCATCGCTCGACGTGGGCCACGGGAACACACCAGTAAGAGCAGGCGATGGGGCCACCTCGACCAGATTCCCTCCGACCTCCGTACCGCTGCTGTGGCCGACCCCTGATCCGTGAGGTCCAAGGCTGGGCAGCGGAGGGAGAGCTGGCTGGGGCTCCAGCAGCGCTGGTGGCGAGGAAGCAAGGCCGACTACAGCGTTGCCGCCGCCTAGAGGTGTCAGTCGCACACCAAGTGGCGTGGCAGACAGGCGATGCGAGTTGAGCTGTGCATCTGTGAGCCCTGTGTCGGCTGAGTTGTATGTGGAGAAGCCGATAGAGGCTGAAGAGCCTGATGCAGCTGCAGTAGAGCTTGGACGGTGTCCTGGGCAGCCCGTGGCACTTACACGATGATGGGTTGTCGTGTTACTACTTGCTCTTTCCTCACCGGCGCTGCCGCGGCGGTGCCCGCTAAATACCGCATTAGCGCTGGGCTGCTGATCCTCAAGCACACTCGTCCCAGTGACATCCTGCAGCTCCGCCAAGAGAGCCGCAATGTCGCGCGCATCGACCTCGTTATCCATGGGGGACCGATGCGAGCTCAACTGAGTTGCTATCGTTGTCGCCGTTGTATCGCTGGTAGCGCTTGTCAGTACTGGCGTACAGTGTGTGCTCAGTGCGGGTCTTGAGGGGAGAAAGATAGTTTGCTCAGGCCCAGACGAACGAATTTGTATAGAGCGTGGCGGCGCGTACGTGTGCGTGCCGCCTCCCTCACACGATGTGCTGTTGTATTCTTGAGAGGTTAACTTCGCACTGTAGGCCTCTGGGTGCGGGTGCGTGATCGAAGTTGTGGTGCGAGGAAAGTGTCAGCAATAAAGAGAAGGTGGGGGCGCACATGGGCCCATTGACGCAAGTGCGTAGGTTGCATCCCATGCCCACGAGCGTGAGCAGCAGAGGGGGTTGCCGCAGGGGGGAGGGGCGCTAACAGCAGCATGATCTTCGGTGGCGCCTGTTATGCCGGCCTGTGACCCCGCACACCTGCTGCACCTGTTCGGTGAACGTCTCTCTTGTTGAGCACAAAGTCCAGTATTCCCATCCCTCGTTGGCTGTGCGATGAGGGTGGGGAGCGATGACGCGTAAGGGAAAAGAAGGGGAGGGGAGGGGAGGGGGGACTTCGTTTTCACCTCCCCTCCCCTTCTCCTCGTAGGAGAACCAGAGAGGACGGAGGTTATAGTGTATCTCACACTCGTTTTTTTTTGCCTTCAGTCCAGGCCCTCCGACCTCCGGCCTCAAATCCTCGCTTCCACCGCCACCACGGCTCAGTCGAGCAGCAGACGCATGCCATCAACGATGACCTCGCACAGTGCACCACGAAGGTCACTGTTGCTGCCCTCTCCATCACCTCTGACGCCGAGAAGCCTCGCCAGCCGCCCTCCTGCTGTGGACAACCTCCACCCGTCATCGCTTGCGTCCCCTTCTCTAATGTCTTGCGCGTACGTGAAATCTGCTTTCCACCTCACCAATACACGACCCGCCCCGGGGGAGAGAACGTCTTCGACAGCATCAGCCATGCCGAGTGTGTCCAGCCAGTGCCACACGAGATCGTCAAGTCCTTCTCCACTGGCGTCACTACCCTTGTGGCTGCTTCTACAACTACTACTGCAGGCCATATCCCTGATCTCTTCGAGTCGCACCGCTCGCTGCGCGTCGCCTGATGCAGCTGCTGTCACCTCACCATGTCTGCCCGAGGAGCCGGCTACGGGCACGCATGTCACGCGGAGGCAAGCACGGCGCCAGAACACTTCCTGCGTGCCACCGGCGAAGACGGCAACAGAGGGTGGCACCGGTAGTGCCGGAATGCCACCCAACACGGAACTCGTTCCGTTGACTTGGCTGATGGGCGCATTCTGAGAGCTGTTGCTGATGGAAAACACAGCTGATGGCGGCTCGGCGTCGACGGGACTCGCGTATGATTCAGCGCACGAATAGGCCAGAGCATGAAGATCACTTTCGAGAATGAGGGGATGCTGTAGAGGGTGCGCACTCGAGGCGTAGTCGGGGACCTCCGCGTTGGAAAAGAGCAGCTGCTGCGCTTGTAGCTGTGGCTTCAATGCAGGGTGTGCATAATCGCGTGCATTCCAAGCACTGGCGGCATCGACGGAGAGGCCGCCTTCGGTGATTGGCGTGGCCGTCAACAACGGCGCACTCACGTACATCGGGGAAACGCGGGTACGGCAGCCCCCGCCAACGAGGCCAGGCTGCTGTGGCGATTGCTGATGCTGCCCGAGAAGATACGTCTCGCTGGCATAAGCTGGTGCGAGAAGTCCAGTGTTCACATACGACTCGTACTCCGGCGTCGGAGGGCAGAAGTAGCGGCTACTGAGGCCATCAACGGCGTGGTAGTAGTGCGGAGCATGGGACATGTGCGACCAGACTGTCGTCATGTCCGTGCTCATCGGAGGCGTGTGAGGTCGCGCTGACGTGTCTCGGTGAGCTGAGTAGCTGGGCGGTGAAAAAGAGGTAAACGGCGCAGAAGACGCACTTACTGAGGACGCCGCTGCGACTCCGTCGGAGGTGGAGGTAAGGTGAGTGCTACTGCTGATGTAAGAGAATTCAGAGAGAGAGCCTACCGCTTCCACGTCGAGTTCTCAGTCGTACGCCACTGCGGATGACGCATATCGGGTGCCCTCTGTTGACGCCGCTCCTGGGTGCCGGGCCTCTTCTACCTCTTGTCGCTGCACCGCCTCGCGTGTGTGTGATTTGTATGCCGTGGGTGAAGCGAAAGAGTACAGCACACTCATCACCGCATGCGGCGTAAGGTGTGTGTATGTGTGTGGGGAGGGGGGAGGCAATGCCAATACTCGCAGATCCGGGGGGTGGGGGGGGGGTGGCGCGCGTGGGCAACTGCAGGGAGGAAACGTCCGTTCGCAGAGGCCCGAGTCGTTCTGTGATCAAACGCAAAGTAACACACACACACACAAGGGGTGTGCTGCAGCTACGGGAAAAAGTAAACCGGGCGCCAAAGAGATGTGGTCACCGTGGGTGGAGAGCGCGGTGATGGTGGTGATTCCGCGGGAGCAACAAAGGGCGCGTGTGTGTGTGACCACAGCACCAAAGATGCGCACCACAGCAGAGTTAGCAGCCGTGGTTAGTGGCAATAGCCGGAGAGGGTGTCAACGGAGGGGGACGAGGAGAAGGGGAGGGAGATGCCGTCCGAGAGATCATTCATGCTTCCGTGAGAAGCTGAACATGTTAGTGCGTGCCTCACACTACCCGATGCGGAGCGGAGTTGCATAGAGACACAGGCGCGCCATGTGTAGCCTGCGTGCTTTGGCTCTCTTCTCTCTGTTTCTCTTGCTCCTCGTCCCTTCCTCTTCTCGCCCCTCTCCTTCGTGGCGTCCTCTGTGTGGTTCCATCTTTACCCGAGTGACCGGCAGTCTCACCCCAAGTTGACCAAGGAGGGCGACGAGTAGAGCGACGTGAAGTGGCCTGACTCGTATCAGTGCAAACACCGAGAGGGAGAGGAAGAGAGAACAGCTGATGGTAATATGAGAGCCAAGAGGACACTCTATGTACGCACATTCGAGGTTGGACCGTAGCCTTGGAAAAAGCAACACAAAGGGTAAGAAACAGTTGGCAGAAGCTCGGCGAGTGGTGGTGAACTGTAAGAACGAGAGAGGGAAGGGAGTATACAGCAGCGGTGCCGGTAGGCAGAGAGGGGAGAGGAGAGGGGCAGGAGGTACCCCAACTGCGTCAGTGTGTTCCCCCTCCCCCTGCAGCTTCCAACCCCCCTCCTCTCTCCGTCTCTCACCGGCCAACTCGTACCACCTTCAGCGACCCCCCTTACCTGCAGAGGCCTAGAGAGAGCGAGCTGCTTTATTCTTGTCTTTAGCCGATCCGTTGTATCGCGCCAAGATGATCGCTGCGATGGTGGTGATGACGCGTGAGCACAAAGTGGCACCGGCAAGTTTACACCGACACCGCCAATTCCACCCTCGAGAAGCTCTGCGCCTTCATTGCGTTTCCTTCGCACAACGCTGTGATCGCACAGTGCAGTGAGGCGAAGAAGAGGAGGAGGAGGAGGGAGGAGAAGATTGAGTGAGGGCGTGGGCTAACAGGTGGAAGGGGAGGCAGCATCAGAGCACAAAGGCCCCCTTTCCAGGGCAAGAGAGAGAGAGAGAGAACATGCGAGAGAAACACATATGCAGAAGCTACGTGAAAGGTTTGGTAAGGAAGACGGTGGTGATGGCGGGGGGAGGAGTGCAGTGGACACACAGTAGCCTCCCTTTCTCTAGCACTCACATTGTTTCCATAGTACCCAATCAGATTGCATGCGAGGGGGGGCCTTAGGGAGCCTGTCGTGAGATGACAGCAAAACTATTCTCAAAGAAACCCTGCACTAAGGAGATACATAAGGGGCGGGGCAGGTGATGAGATGGGGACGGAGGTGTTGGGCATGAAAGCCAATCAGTGGAGGAGTCGAGGAAAGGGTTGGGTGAGGGTGAAGCGGTAAAGAGGGCGCGCTGCAGTCCGTGCAAGGAGTACCGCAACGCGTGCATGTTGCGTTCAACAGGGATCACTCAGAGTAGTTTTGCACAGAGAAAAGTCAGAATCGATTCCCCATCTAGACTTGGTTCTTACCTCTCTCTCTATCTCTCTCGTTCCTATCAACGGCTCGTCAGCTCCGCTCTCCTTCGTACGTCTTGGTCGGCTCTACTGCGTCTTCTTTGCTCTCAGAGGCGGCGAGGCGGGGACGGCGATGCTGCGAAGCGCCTGCACCCCGGCTAGTGCTGTCGCGGCTGCTTCCGCTGGATCGCTCGCACATTCGGGTGTCGGTGTGACGCTGACGGGTGCGGCCTTTCTAGACGACGATGAACTTGCGGTTGCTGCAACGTCATACAGCGCCCCACGCTCCTGCGCGTGCTGCTCATGGTTACCGGCGCCGATGCCTTTCATGGCCGTCTGCACCTGCCTGCGCGAGGCTTCTTGGATGTTGATGTAGCCCTCAAGAAGGACTCCAATGAAGACGGCACCGAGCGAGGCCCACTGCACGCTTTGCACCGCGTGCCCGTGTACCACAATGGAGAGAATGACACTGCCGCCCTTGCGCAGCAGCGTCATCGCCGTCAGCGCCAGCGTTCCGAAGACGGTGATCGTGTGAAAGATAAACAGCTGCCCAAGAGCGCTCAGGAGACTCATGAGGAGCACGTCGTGGCGCGCTTCGGGGCAGTGCGCGAGAAAGGAGAGAAAATGGGAGAGGTCGTGGAACGGGACCGTGGCTGGGGCAGCCAAGACTGCCTCAGTATGCCCCAGCCACGCTCCCAGTGCGCGGCCCAACGCGCTGTCCGACATGAGGGGAATGCGTATCGCCAAAGCTACGGCGCAGTGCGAGAACGACGTCAGCCAGTGCCACGGCTGCTCCCCAAACTCCAGTAGGAAGAGAAGCCACAGGGCACATAGCACCGAGACGAGATTTGTCCTCATCATCAGGGACATGCCACTCCACCGGTGCCGCTTGACAAGGATATCCTGGGTTGAGTTTGTGAAGCCGTCCATGAAGAGGTTCAACAGGAGCAGCACCATGCCGAGGAAAGAGGACGAGGAGGATGACTTGCCGCCCTTTGTGTTTGGTCCAGTGCTGCTGCTGCTTCCCCCACCGGCGGCGACAGAGGGTGGGTTAGCGGTGCTAGTAATGCGCTCCTCCAGCAAGAAGAAGGCGATGACGCCACCGGTGATGAGCAGGCACGACGCCACTTTCGTTGCCGGATAACGGATGCGGTACCACAGAAAGCCAACTAACATAACGGGAAGCATCTTGCCCATCTTTGCGGTCAGCGCGACAGGGTAGGAGAGGCGGCGCATGGCAGCGTAGCCGAGCGAAGTGCCGAAGATGTTGGAGAAGCCCATGGCCAGCATCTCGAGCACGTCTCGCCGATCCAACTCCGTGTGTTGATGCTGATCCTGTGCTGTCGGTGCGTTCGCCGTAAGAGAACCCTGAAGGTCGGGCTGCGGCTGGCGGCGCCGCATGAAACGCTGAAGCAGACTATTTACGCCCAGGAGCATTGCACTCACGATGGCGCCTGCCAACGTTTGTGTTAGACTGATGCCGTACACGGTGGAGAGGTAAATTGCGTGCGGCTTACCAGGTGGGGCGTTCAACTTTGCCGTCGCCAACGCCGCGGCACGGCGTGCGTCGTGCGATGCCGCTGCAATAGTGGCCATCGAAGTTGCAAATGTACTCTCGGCTATGAAGTAGGGCTGTGTGATGGCCCGCTCCTGCTTGACGGACCACCAACCAAAGCAAAGGTTGATGCCAACGACGCAGACCAGCATCTGCACGAGCAACAGTACCTTCGAGGAGGCCCCCAACAGGGAGGCAGCAACACCCGGCTGGGGCGGCGTGGCGGACTTGGCTGATCGCTTCACTGGCGCGGGTGCCGGTGTCGGGAATGACCGCGTCCTGCGGCCACCGGCGGAGCTTCCTTCGTACGGCATTAGTCGGCAGAAACAGAGGGAAAAACGCAGCGCACCGAGACCTGGTGGAAGATGTGGGGCGGCGGTGTGTGTGTGTGTGTGTGTGTGTGTGATGCGGCGCACGCAGATGGTAGCAGCAGCCGTGACGGTGAAGCACCGGAGACGTCTCCTACGCAGGTGTTACGTGTATAGCGTCAAGGAAAGAGAGAGAGGGGGGGGGGCACGAGGAAGGTTGAAAGGGTGAAGAGGATCCTCGTCTGCGATGGAAAAGAGGCGTGCGTGGCTCCTGTGCTTTTGCCTGCGTGCCTGGTGATGTGCGGAAGGAGCGGCGGGGAGGAGGAGGGAGGGAGGGGGGCGGTCAATCTATGAAGACACAGGAAAGGAGAAGCACAGAAACAGCGCGCTTGTGGTGCACGCCAAAGCAGTCGGGCGCTTTGTGTGGATGCGTGTGATGTGCGGAGCGAGTGAGTGAGTGGGCCAGAGTCGCGGAGAAGAGCAGGGCAAGTAAGAAAGCGAAAAAGGCGGCAAGGGTATATGTCCACAGGAGAGCAGTCATTCTACATCCACAAGGAAGGGCGAAGTAGAGAGAGAGAGAGCGGGGCGACACATCACCAACGTCACAGCCCACCCACCAGTGTGTGCCTCTTCTGAAGTGGGGGTGACAATGTGGTGGGAGGGGGCGTTTTCCATGCCCCCCCTTCTCGTTTGCGCTGTGCAAGTGGAAGCCGCTTCCTTTTCCGCGTGGGTGCAGTCTCGCTCGCTCTCCTTGTGCTCGTGCCACCGTCTTGGTTGGTGGTGGTGGTGGGGGGAGGTCGCCCTACTACCGGTAGTGAAAGACCGACCCTCTTTCACGGACGCACAGGTCACGTACTGTTCTTGCCCTCTCCCTTTCGCCAATCACACAACACACAATACTGTCCGCGATCTCAGCTCTACGACAAAGACTCTATTTTGCAAGGTTAGCGCACCGCTGTGCCGGTGCACCCGCGTGTGAGAGAGAGACAGATAGATACTGGTGGATGGGTTTGGAGGACGGACGACGACGACGACGACCATGGCGCAGGTGTGTTATGGCTAACCATATACAGCCACAAGGAAAGGAGAGACGTACGAGGGGCAGCACTGACTTGGTCACTCGTGTTCACAACACGGATGGGCGTTGTTTGTATGAGACGGTTGTTCTCTATGATGGTGGAGATGACAGTGACACGGTGGTCCATCGCGATAACCCAAAGGAAAGACACCGTGGGAGCAACACCGTTTCATCGCCAGCTAGTGAGCCCCACTCTCTTGAGAGGCTTAGGGGTGAAAGGAGGGCTCAGTGAACATTGACGTCGCATCAGACCCCCCTTACCCCCCCCCCCCACACACAGATGCACGCACAGTGGGAGAGAGGAGGCGACAATGAGGCGTTCCCAATCACCGGGTGTAGGCCGGGAAAAAAACCGGCGACACAACACAGAGGCCAACCACAAGAGCGAGGGAGAAGGGAGAGACGCTCTCGAGTGTGTCAGAGGGGCCATCGGGTGGGACAGGGGAGGGGAGGGGCGCGAGGGGTGGTAGAAGAGACTGCACGAGCCGCATCTCTTTTCTTCTGCTTCGCACCCGCACCTTACAAGCCTGTACACGTAAACAGGTGGAAAGAGAGGAAGGACGAGCTAGCATTCTGTGTGTGTGTGTGTGAGGAGGAGGAGGAGGGGAGGGAGGGGGAACGAAGAGGTACTGCAGCGAAGCAGCGGTCAGAATATAAGCCGGTATAGACGCCTAGTGCTTTCCCCAATCTGCTTCGTCAAGGAGAGAGGGGAGTAGTGGGGAAACGGTACAGGTGTATGATGATGCCCGCCTCTAGAAGCTGACCTCAATGCCAAACTTTGCTTGCTCTCCACGTGCCATGTGTACCCCCAGCGTGGCCGTCACCGTTTCGTAGAAGAGCGACGTAATGCCCGCTGCTACTCGTCCGGCGTTATTGTACCCGAGCTTGAGCAAGGTTGGCATACGTGGCATCCACGGCGTTACGTCGAGCACCGCCGCCGCCTCCAGGTCGACCTCACCATTGTGCAGGATCGATGCGGCGTTTATGCGTAACCGATCACGGTTAAAGCCCACGTTGACGCCAACCAACGTGGGAAGCTGGCGCCAGTCGTACGAGGAGGCAAGGTGAAAACCACGTGTGCTGGCGCCGTATCCACTCCCACTTGTGCTCATCTGCGAAGCGGACAGATTCGATGCGTCGCGGCGTACGAGGGTATGGCTGGCCAGCGTCTGTACGAGCAAAAGACGCACTGTGGTCGTTGGAATGGCCACGTAAAGCGGTGCCGCTGCGGCGGCGCCGGGGTCGCTGCTGCTACTGGTGCTGTGGCTTGGATACAGAAGGGAGGGCACACACGCGACGTAGCACGCATCGTCCGTGGCTGAGAGCAGTGGATTGCCTGGGGAAGAGAAAGCGGTCGGCGAGGCTGTAGCAGGAGCGGTCACGGCCCACTCCACACCAGGGAGTTGCATCGCCACGGACGACGCACGATCGTTCTGCAGCGAGATGCCGATGAGGGTGTCGCCAAGCGCGAGAGGGAGCTGCATGCCGCACGTCAGTGCCCACGGCGCTGCTGGCAGAACACCAACCGACTTGCCGTCAAGAGTTCGCCTCGCCGCTCTCGATGCATCGACGTCACTGCCGCCAAATGGCACGCAAACAGCGGCATCGAGTGTGTACTGATACCACCTGTTCGTGTCACCGCCAGTGCCAACAGTGGCAGCGTGGAGATCGTCCTCGGAGAGCGAGGCGGAGTTCATGGATGACTTGGAAGCAGGAGCGGCCGAGGCAGATAGCGTACGACTCACTCGCAAGGCAGCAGGCCCAGCTCGGACACCGATGCTCTGTCGGTTGGCGGACCAGTTCGGGAGGAACATGTCAAGCTCTAGTTGCCCCCATGGTCCTGGCGCACGAGCAGTGGCGTTGGAGGCCGTGGCCTCGCTCGCAGCTACCGTGAGGGGCCTGGTGAAGTCGGTGAAGCGCAGGTGCGATGACGCAGGTTCCACCAGGGGGTGCGTGGCCAGTGCCGCCGTCGTTGTAGCGGCCACGTTCGCTGCTTCTTCGGTGAGGCCATCCGCGCCGCGTTGTCCTATGGCTCCATTAATCGACTCTGTCGCGGGAGACATGGCCGAGAGCGTCGTCACCCCAGACGCGTCGCCTTCTGCGTCTGTGGAAGTGCCGGCTTCCTGCAACGTGGATGGCCGCACTGGGATGTCGACACGCACGGCCGCCTCTATCTGCATGTGGCCTGTCGTGGAGAATGCCAACGAGCCGGCGTGCGGGTTGCGCATCTGCACTGTGAAGTCCCCATTCTCTTCCACGACAACAGATGATGAGGATGTGACGTGCGACGCCGGGCCGATCGGGGTGCCGACGACGGAGGTGACCGCTGCCGCATCACGGCTGTCGCTGTTGCGAGTACTCCGTCCTGCTGGTCTTCCAGGAGCCGGTGTTTGACGGGAGACGACAATACGCTGCTGGTCAGCCCCGGCGTAGGGGGCGAAGTCGGCAAATGCGTTGCTGATGCATTCCTCGATGTGCAGCCCGCGGAAGCCACTTTGCCAGTACTCCTGTAGGGATGGCATTCTCCGTAGGTGATGACGGCGCTGAAGCTGCGGGGTGCTGCCTCTGCCGCTGATGATGAGGTGGGCTGAGTTGGCTTTGCTTCACGCTGGTGTGACTTTGACCACTTCACCCTCTCTATGGAATGGCCGTGCACGTGTATGGCGATGAAGGGGGGGGGGAAGCGGGTGTTGGTGGTGTACAACGTCTCTATCTTGTCTGATGCTATACGTTACGCGAGGTAATGGAGTCGAGGGAATCGCGATGTTGCCGCTCTCCCCAAATGAGTACTACTCGAACTTGTCTGCGGTTTCTCCTCTTTTCTTTTCCGTCTTCGCTCGCTCTCTCGCTTGCGCTCACTGCACTCGGGCTGCGGGCCTGTGATCCAACGATAATATCAGGCGTGGCCCCCTTCCCCGTCCCTGTGAGGCTGCGCTTTTCTATGTTTGCTGCGGTTTCTTTCGCGAAGGCGATACTGGACGCGAAGAGGCGTTCACACGGACGCAGTCCTTGACGGTGGGTGGGTGGGTGAGTGAGAGGGAGTGGTGGCGGCTGGCTGGTAGCACGAGTGAACGCTGGTGGTGGCAATGTTTCGTGGACGCGCTTACACATGCCCATGCGTGGATGCGTCACATCGCAAGAGAGGAGAGAATAAAGGTAGGGGAGAGAAGAGCGTTTGAGGTGTGCATGTTTCTGCGAAGAGGAGAAGAGCCTGCACCACACCCACCCACACCCACACACACAGACAGACAGACATCTACACCTGCAGGAGGGAAGAAGAAGAGAAGCGGTGTTTGCATCGATGAACCTGGTGAGCGTCATCGACGGGTGTGCACGAGACATCGCTGTAGCACCCCCCTCCAATTTGCACCACTCTCCCCCCTCCCCCGCTCCGGTACGTTCTCCTTCGCTTCTTTTACATTTTCTCGAGGGAGCACGAGGCGCCACTGCACTTGCGTTGGATGGCATTTTATGTTTAGGGGTGAGTATAACGATGGCCAGCACAGACATGAGTCCTTCACCCTCGTCTCTCTGTCGGTGAGCGGGTGTTTGCCCTGTGCGCGTGGCTGAGTAGCACGAGGATGAAGATGCGCCTCCACTGCACACGTACACAGAGACTGCTAGACACGGAGAGAGAGAGGAAGGGAGGGAGGGAAACGACGACGACGGCGGCAGTGACAACGTCAAGAAGCCAACTAGACTTCTGTGACCGCGGGCTCAGGAAAATGCGAACCAGCGGCGATGGCGACGCCGGTGATGCACTCATGCACAAGTTCCCCCGCCACCCCTCCCTCTGCTATCCATGACTACCCACAGACGGTGGTGTGCGTGCGATAGATCTATAACAGCAGTAATTAAGGGAGAGGCAGGGTGCATAGCCGCGAACAGCGCTTCCTTTCTGCAAATCCCATCCCATCAACACGTCGGCGTACGACACGAAACCCTAGAGCAGCGAAATGTATGATCTCCTCCTTCCCCCCCCTCTCCCACGTGTCCACCCACATAGCGATGATGGCGCGCTCGACTACAGGCCCCAGGTAGACGTCTGGCTGGGGCCTACATCCTCCATGCTGTAGCCGCTCATGGTCGAGCGCGGCGCGAAGCGGGTCAGGCGTTGCTCAGGGTTCGTCTGTGATGCGAAACGATCAACAGCAGGCGACGTCGTCTCCTGATCTGATAGTCGTAGCTTCTCGGCGTCGGCAGCCTGGAGCGATGCGACGTGGCCCACCTCGGCCGTCTCGGCCATCTCGCGCTTTGCCTTATCGAAGGCATATGCATACGTACGGCCGTACTTGCCGCCAAACTCCAAGCCATGAATGCCGCAGAAAAGCATTGCCTGTGCCTGCTTCTCAAAGGCGCTCAGCTTCACCATCGACAGCGTGTTGTGCCGAGCCTGCGCCACTTGTATGGCCTCCATGGCTGCTCCCAACGCATCTTCGACCGTGACGTCCGCCGTGCTGATGGGTGCACCGTAATGCAGCGACACGAGGGCACCGGTTCCGTCCACAGTGCATTCGGCCTGCACCTGTGTGCCGGTGCTACACGTCGTGGCCTTCCCCCCGGGGGCTGGGGGCAACAGGGCGTACTCCATGTGATTCGAGCCATGCGCAAGCAGAACTGTGCACAGCTCCGTGCTATATCGTGCAACAGCAGGGTAGGCGTCGAACGAGAAGGACGCTGCACTTGCACTGTCGGTTCGCACATCCACCACCTCCAGCATAGGGTCAGGCAGCCACCAGTCGCGCTCCTTTGCTATGGCGCGCTGCAGCACACAACGCCGCGCTGCTGCCCACTCCTGCTCCGTGGCGCCTGGGTGGTAGAGAGACCAATGCAGACGGCACTGCGGCTCAATGGCACGCTGGGCGTCGGTGATGCCGTGCTCGCACTGACTACGGTGGTACTCCGTGCCTCGCAGGATAGCCGCTACCTCCGCCATCGACACATTACCCTGCTTGTCCAAGGACTGGCCCATGGCGAACTCGGCACTGAGTGAGACGTGCAGACCAGCCTCACGAAGAAAAGCGCAGAACGGCATTAAATCCTTGCCTGCCATGTCGCCCTCAAGCGGCGCCTCTGCCGGTGCTCCTGCAGTCTTGCGGGCAGCAGGCTGGTGCTGCGTGTACTGCATGTAGAGCTGCGGGAGCGCGTCGACAACGGAGAAGGGAGCGGAGGCGGCATCGCTCATGAGCGTTGGGTGCTCGGTCGGGTTTAACTCACGGTCCACGGCGCGCACGACCACGCGGTATTCGCCGTTTGGCAGGCGCCGGCCCGCTGCATCGACGAATGGGAGAAACACCTCTCTTAACTGCGTCTCCGAGAGCGATACATTATCGTCCAACATTACGGCAAAGACCCACTCCTCATTGGTCTCGTCCAACGCCTGCGGTGTCGACGCCGCGTCGCTGTACGACTGCTGCTGTTGTTGCCCTTGCTCACGGGTGAGCTTGGTGTAGAGGTGCGTGGCGTACGCTGACACCTCCTGGAGGGCCGGCGTTTCGCCCATGAGCGCCTGAACGTCAGCCGCTTCCTTCTGCGCCTGAACGCGCGTCCGTTGACGCTCTTCGGCGGTGCGCCGCCTCCACATTGAAATCTCGAGTCGCCCCGCCTGCTGCAGTTGATCTCGCTGCGTGGCCTGCGCCGCCGTGAGGGAACCATCCGTGAGGCGCAGGAGGCGCAGCTTGTCCAGCGCAGGGGACATCCAGTCGTATGACACTGTCTGCCGCGAGCCCAGTGGCCATACTTTGAGAGTGTCCCCGGCTTCCTTCGCCTTGGGCATCTTCTCCTCCCGTAATACGGTGAACGGGTCAGCGCCTGCAGCGAGCAGCTCCGGCGCCGGCGCTGTCACTTGCACAGACTTGACAGGGTTCAGCAGACGCTGATTGTTCACCTTGGCTGCGTTGTACCGTGCCCGACGACGCACGCCGAACGGGGCGGCCGCCTGCCGCACAACGCGGCCTATGACCCCCTCCGCTTTAGCGAGGTAGGCGGCGCTGAGCAGCAGCGGCTGCTGCGCTGCGTGCGCCATTTCAACCCCATAGCGAGAGCAGTGCTGCGCCAGAGAGCGGCGAAAGGTGTACGGCGATGCGTAGTCCAGCTGACTGCTCAAGGGCTTCGTGGCGTAGTACATCTCGGCTGTAGCCGCCACCTCCTGCACCGAGGCGGCGTAGTGAAACAGCAGCTGCCGGCTCGCCGTATGGGTGTGCTGCACGAGTGAAGCAGCGCCAAACTTAACGTAGTGCATGCGACACCACACGCTGTTGAAGTGCGGCTTCAGCACCGCCGCCCGTATGTCGAGGCGTGCCTTGGCCACACTCTCCTCCAACCCTGCGAGGACATCGTGGAACAGCGTTTCGCTGTAGAGCCGACGGCGCGCGGCGGCCGCGACACGGGTGAGGGACTCAGACTCGAGAACATGTACCGTCTCCAGCGCCTCTCTGCGCTCCGTGTGGATCCAGAAGTCCTGCAGGGAGAAGCCGTAGGACTTCTCACCAGCGCTGCCGCTGCTGGTGAGAGGTCGCTCAAGGACTGCCTGAATCCTCGCGTGCTCAGCGGCCCACTCAGCGGTGGTGTCGAGGAGGTCTTCGGGGTCGTAGATGCCCTCGTCCGTGCGGCGCTGCTCCTTCTCTACTTCGTTCGCCGCCCAGGCTTCCTCCGCCGCTGCGGCAGCTGCGTTGCCACCCGCCCACGTGCTGGGGTACAAGCCTGCTTGGATCTGGCGTGCGCGGCGCTCCAGCAGGATAGCGTGCACCTGCTTGTAGGCGGCCACGACGTCAGCCAGCAGCTTCGCCTGTGCAGTTGCGTCGACAGCGTGGGGCCGCAGCTTCTCCTGGAAGAAGTGATGCGCAGAGCTGCAGGCTGGCAGGTAGCGCTCAGCCCACTTCTTCTTCGCCTCCGTGCTCTCGTAAACCCAGATGGACGGAACGGGGAGGGGGATGCGGGTGACAGTCTGCTGCTGGAAGGCCTCAAAGAACTGCACAAACGCATCCGGCTTTGTTGTGCCGCACCAGAGCAGCTTCTCGAGTTGCAGGTAGTTCGTCGCTTTCACCTTGAGATGACGCTCGACGAGGTAGGCAACCTCGCAGAAGAACGTATCGGCGTCCCACTTGGTATTCGGGTGATCGGCTTCATCGAGAAACAGGCTGGCTAGCGATGAGGATGCGCTGCCACCGCTGCCGTTGCCCGCGCCACGACCTCCGCCGACCGCGCCAAGCACACCCACGTACTGCTTTGATGTGCGGCGTGACTGGCGCATACGTCGTACGTACTTCGCCTCGAAGTACGCTGACCACAGCTCAGCGCTCTCTTTAACGTGCTCCGGTGCGCCAGTGACCATGTTCGACCCCATGTAGTCCTCCACGTAGGCGAAGGGCGAGGTCGATGACGGCGCTGCATCCCCTGGTGCCCCTTCCACTGATGCAGAGGGGGTAGCAGTGTGAACGACTGGGTCATTGCCGAAGCGCAGCCACAACTCGATGGCGCGCGTCATTGACGGCACAGGAATGTGCTGAGCCCACAAAGTGCGGCATTCGTCGGTGCTGCGGAGGGCGCCAAGGTTGTCGGTAGCCGGTTCAGGAGCGTAGATGGGCGTGTAGCAACGGGTGAGTGTGACGAGAGAAGTGTGGACACGGGGGACTGCCGCTGACGTCGCCACGACGCCGCAGGATCTGGCTCGGTACATCCTACACCGGCCCAAACGCCAAGGGACACCCTAATGACGAGCTCTCCAATGAGAAGATCAAAGATGAAGCGGGAGGGGGCTGCTGCTGCTGCTGCTGCTGCTGCGTGCGGGAGACCACACAGTAGAGCAATCAAAGTTACCACAGAGGACTTATGCGTTGTGTTGGCATTGTGAGACGGGTGGGCAGCGCGTGCCGTGTAGACCAGCCAGATACACAAAATGCGTAGTGGGATGGAGGCCACGGGAGATGTGGGTGGTAGACATACACAAGCACTGAGAGGGTGGGGAGGGGTAAGGGAGACGACAGCAGAGTCTACAGCTCAAATTTGCTCATTAGACCCCTCCACCTCTTCTTCCCCACACCCCGCACGCTGTTCTTCGCGAACGGCGGCTTCGAGAAGACGTACACGCAGGAGGCGTAATCATAAGGTACGGGCTCATCCACACTTTACACCGTGGCCCGCCGTGCTCCGACCGTCTCTGATTGGCGCGGGGTCGGGAGGGAGAGAAGGTGCTGTAGGGAAACAGAAGCGCAACCAGAAGAGTAATGTCCTACCTTTACCTCAGTTGGTCGTTTCTTCTGGTCGAGTTAAATTCTGCAGCGTGGCTTGTGTCATCCACAAGTACAGAGAAAGAGAAAGAGAGAGAGAAGGCCCACCCGCTTCACAGAGGGCGTTAGGAGAACCACATAGCGTGAAGTCAAACACCGAGGCACCAAGGGAAAGGGGGTCAAACAAGCAACACCACACCCATACCCACACACACACACGCGCACACACAACACATGGGTACCCCCCTCCCTCCACATAACCCAGACACTTACCTACAACACCCATGTACTTCCAACCATACCCGTATGCCCACAAAAGCGCATAGAGGCTGGCAAGAAGGCACACAGGCCCACAGAACCCACAACTAAGAGGGCCAGCCTCCCCCCCTCATCACTACCACCATTCGTCCGCATCGCTTTATCTGCCTGTTACTACATCACTGAACACAGATGTCTTTCACGGCGAGGGGGGAAGGGGGGAGGGGGACGGTGATCATCTGTGCACGTGTACCTCATCAGTGCCGCTTCCCATTGGCCCTTTTTACCTCCGTGTCTCCCCCCCTTCTCATCAAGAGGCACACATTTTCTCGGCATGGTCAGAGGTCCGACACTGCAAACACATCGAGCTCGCTCTCCCGTGCCATGAAGAGGAGGTTGCCGACGTCATTCGCCAGCAGGCGCGTGCAAAGGGGCTTTTCATAGTACAAGTCTTGTGGCTCGAGCGTGTCAAGCGCGACCGTCACGACGCCGCGCGTCGTGGCAACCACGGCACGATTCTTTCGAATGAGTGTGACATCCGCGATGGGGTACAGGAAGTGATGACGCTTGCGGGGCGCCGCCATGTTGCGGAGGTCCCACACGACCATGGCACCATAGACGTCGGCCGTGATGATGTTGTAGCCGACCGTGTGGATCGAAGAGATGGTGGTCTCGTGGTGGAGCGCGTCGGTACAGAGCGCTGTGTTCACGACAGGGGTGTCCTCACGCGAGCGCGGGTCCCACATCTTCATTGCGGCATCGCGGCCGCCGGAGAGAAGAACGTAGCTGCTCTCCTCGAGCACCGTCAGGGCGGTTATGTAGTCGTCGTGCGCCTTTGGGATCTGGCGCATGACGCTGCCGTTCATCACATCGACGAAGCTGAGTCGGTGAGGGGCGCTCGCGTTGCTGCTCAAGATAGACGCCCCAGGCCCACCAGCGCTGACAGCGCTCTCGCCAACGGCAACGATGGAGTTGCGGAACGCCGTGATTGCGGTCAGGGAAATCCCTGGCGGACGCATTACGATCTCACCCTTGTTCCAGCGAATAGAGTTCTCGTTACACGTGATGACGATGATGGCGCCGGCATTGCTCGCGCCGGCCGCCGCATCCCCTGCCCCGCCTATTGTGTCCACTGCGCTATCGGTAGTCGCCATAGCAGTCGTGGCAGAAATAGGTGTAGAGGACGGCCCAGCGGCCGGCCGCACACAGTACTTTGAGTATGGCCTCTGTGACTTGAGCGGCATGCCAGCGATGGCAAGGTACTGCCCATCCAAGCGCTGGCCAGCCATGGCGACGGGGACGCAGTTCATCGGCAGCGGCACGACACCGCGAGGGCGAACGCTCACGCGCGTGAGGCCTAACGGATTCTTGGGCGACGTGTGACGGGATGACCCCGGCGGACCCCAAAGAGTGACGGCGCCGCTCATGTCGCCCGTCACGATCTCATCGCGGACGCCGAAGTACGCCATGCACGTGACGGGGCTCGACAAGGAATCCCCTTGGGAGTTCTCCATCGGCACTGAGCAGTAGATTGTTGGCGGCATCCCACGCCACCAGCGAGTGGCAAGCGTTATATCCAATTCGAAACGTGGCTCCGTAGCATACAACTCCGCGAGGCGCCGTGCGAAACGCGGCCGCGCCGCTAAGGCGGTGCGAAGCTCAAAGACCCTTCGCGACTTATGGAAGCAGTGCTCAATTATGCGCAGCCCGATATGAATGAGTTCATCATGCTGCAGGCACAGTTCTACGGTGTCGAGAATCCCTTTCATGCTTACCCAGCCTACGATGAGCATCTTTAGCAGCACCACCACATACTTTTCCGCCACACACGGCACACAGCGATGCGTAACGAGCATCTTTAGAACAATGCGCAGGACCAGATGGCGCAGCGTTGCCGTCTCTTGGAACCCCAAGTGCATGACAGCACCCCAGGTGTTGTAATAGATGATCGCACAGGCCAAGCAGTCGAGCATCACACGCAGCTCGTTGTCCGCCAGTTGCGAGATCTTTGCCTTTATAGCCGTCGCTGCCTGGCGGGCATCGCCGTTGTCGAAGATGAGGGAGTACCATGCTTTTCCACGCCGCTCGAGAAACGCCTCGTGATCATCATGGCAGTCGGTCTCCTTCATCGACCTCACAATTTTTGAAAGGATATCCATGACAGAGTCATCTGCCTCATCCTCGAAGTCAAATGCTTCACTGTCGTCTGCGTCAACGTGCTCCTGTGTAGTCGGGAGCGTAAACTGAATTTCAACGTTCGTGTGGGGGTTAACAATAGGCGCCCGTGCCAGTGCCAGTGGAGTTGCGGTGGCTGCCGCAGCAGCGGCGGCACTACCAGCGCTCTCTACTGGATCCTCCAGCCCGTCAGCCTTCGCCATTGCTGACAGCATGGCTGCCGCAGATGTGGTGAAGGCTTTGAACGAAGGCGACACTAATGCGGCCGCCGACGCCGCGGCAGTCGATTCTGGCGTTGTTGCCGCTAACGCTGCCAAGGATGGCGTGATATTCGTCACTGAATGAGCACCAAGCGGTGACGTTGTTGCCGTCGGTCCGGCAATGCCCGAAGCAAGACTTGTAACGGCGGCCATGCTTGCAGTATTGCCTGCCACACGTGATGGAGCCGGCGGCGGCGGCGGCGCACCGGTGGCCTCTGCAAGTAGGGTAGCGGCGGACCGAGGTGCCGGAACGACTGGGCCGCTGCCAGGCATCCCTGCCCCAACGTTGCCTGTTGAACCGCACGCGTTCATCATGGAGGCTGATGCCGTGTGCTGTTGCTGCTGGGACTGCGGAGGGGGAATCGGGTACGGCAGCATGCCACCCCCGCCACCACCCCTGGTGGTGACCGACGCTCCTGAAAGACCCGACGACAGGGTCCCTAACGGCGATGGTAACATACCATCCATAAGACCGTTGATGTTGCTACTATTCGTATGGTGGTGGTGCGGATGGTGGTGATAGGCCGCAGACACACCGGTGCCACGTGCGCCAGGCGCAGTAGAGAAGGGTGAGTAGCTGTTGCTCATTCTGAACAGCTTCTCTATCTCTTGCGGCGCACTGGGCTCTGTCGCTCCGTTCGCTCCGTTCTCTCCGCCCTAATTATGTTCACTCAATGTACGTTGATAGCTTTCTTGGGCACGTGTGCAGGTGTGCGTGTCAGTACACGCGTATACACGCATGTCAAAGTGGTAAAGCGAGCGAGAGCGAGAGAGGGAGAGAGAGAGAGAAAATGTAAGTGCGCGCGTTTGTTCGCATTTTTTCCATTTTATCGCTGCTACCCACACACAATCACCACACCACTTCTCCTGCTCAGCTGCCCCCCTTGCCCCGTGATGCCTTTGCCTTCGTCCCCCTCTGAGAGTCCCCGTCGCCGGTTCTCTCTGAGGGATGAGGAGACGGAGGGGGGGAGTGAGGGAGTTACCGGTGCTGTTCAATACTAAGGAATAGATGACAGGCTGCTTAAGCACGATGGTTATGGCAAAATTGTGCACAGAGAGAGAGAGCACAACTCACACACGGCACCGAATAGCCAAGACGATCGAGCCACCAGAGGGCAAAGGCGTACGGCGGCACCACACACAAACGCACAGATGTGGACAGAGAGGGAGGGAGGCATGCACATCCCTGTGTACGTGCACCCCCCACCCACGCATGCACATGCACGCGTGTGCATACAAAGAAGGCAGCGCTATGTGTGAACACGCCAAGCCTCGCATACAAAGACGTGTGTGGGCGGGTGCAGTGTTGCATCAGAGAGGGGGGCTGTCCCAAGCACTGCGTCTGAACGTGCACGTGTGGTAATGGTGAATGAGCACACATGCGCCTGTGAGCTGGTCCACCTTTTCCTTCTCTTTCCTTACTCCTCGCGGCGGGCACGGCGGATGCGGGTGCTACCCATGGCCACAGTCTCTCTCGCCGAGGAGGTGGCGGCGGCGGCGGCGGACTCCGCCTCCCGTTTCTTGGCAATTTTGTCAGCGCTACGTGTGAGTAAGTACAGTATAACCAGCACAAAGGCGAGCATAAATGCCAGCAAGTAGTAGTAGGGGTCCATAATGAGGAGGAAAAAACAAAAAAAATAGGGAGGTGGAAGGTGTGTGTGTGTAGGTGTGGGTGTGCACCTATGTCCGTGCCCATGCACAACTGGAAACAGGCGTAGCACTGGAGATGAGGGTGAGGCCCGGGTAGGGGGTAGGGGAGGAAGCGAGAGAGAGAGAGGTCTGCGTCACCCAACTGTAGCTTCGATAGAGGCGCCTTTCACACAAGTGCAAGTATGGACTGGCGTGAGTTGTCTCGGTCAAGCGAGAGACACTGGCAGCGGTTCAGTTAACAGGGCTTGTCAAAGGAAAGGAGGGGGAAAGAGGAAAAGGAGTCGGGCGCAGGTAGACGCGCCTACACGTGGCACCATATGATGCGAATGTGTTCTCCTTGGGGGAGGGGGAGGGGGGCTGCGGAGCGCACTTTGGTGCACCTGTGCCTTTGCTGGGGCGTGTGTGCTCCTCGCAGATGCAATTGCCCAGATACAGCTGCTTAAACTGCGCAGAGCGTGGGATAGGCGAATGTGCGCCACCAGTGAGCCTGCTGCCTGGGCCGTTGTCCTTCGCGAGCACACACACACACACATACATACGGTGCACTCACAACAGTCCCACCCAAGTACTGAGAACGCCCGCCAAGCGCATGAAACGATCGCTTTCCCTCCTCCTCCTCCCTCCCTCCCCCCGCACGCCTCCCTCAGCTCAAGGCTTGCGTTTCTAATTTGCCTTTTCTCCGTAATTTTTCTCCGTAATCCTCGCAGGTTATATGCTCGCATGCCCGTCGAAGAGAAACACGAACGATTCCCCTAAGCGGGTGACTTACTCACGCCGTCTCATGCGTGTGTTTCTCTTCGTTCGGCAGGACACACCCGACCACCGGCGTTCGCACCGCTATCGCGACACGTCTTCTAACCAGTTGTTCAGCAACGCCACCTCCACCAGCGCCTTCACGCAGCGGTCGGACCAGTAGTTGAAGCTGGTGGCCCACACCGGCATGCGTCGCATCTCCTTCTGCACAGACAAGACGCTTGCGTTGTTGAACTTAGCGAGGGCGCACAGGGCAGCAGCGGCGGCGTGGCTCACGTCCGCTTCCGTCGGGGCGAAGACCTTAACCGAAGGGCTGTGGTGGCGTCGATTCTCCCGCTGCAACGCTTCCGCCGTGGAAGTCCGCTTAGCATGACGCTCCGCTGTCCTGAGCGCAGACGCAGCGGTCAGCTCGGCAGTCGGTAGTTCGATTCCAGCGCCATAATCACTGGGTGGATCCAGCGGATGTTGCACAGGGTCCACGACGGTGTCGACAATGATGGCATCTTTGCTTGCTTGAGCGAGCACACTTGATTCAGCGGCGGATGCTGTCAGAGAGGACAAAACTGGTACCTCTATGCCTTCCAGCACCGCTGATGTCGGCGCAGTGCTGACACCCGCAACCGACAGCGCGACCAGCTGCTGCATGTTCGAGACGGACATCGGCATTGACGTTGCACACGAAGACGAGGAGGACGACGACGATGGCACGCTCGAGCTGTCGCCATCATTACACACAGACGGCGATGCGGACGATGAGGACCTACATGACCCAGAGGCGCAGCTGTCTTTGCTGGTGCTGCTGCATGAGTGAAACGAAGCAGCAGCACCCAAACAGGCTTGTTTGTGGGGATACTGTTTCCATCGCTGCTGCTGCCGCTGCTGCTGCGAAACACCGGTGGCAGAACACGGCAGCAAGCCGCTGCTGGTTTGGTTGCCTTGGTTCCCCAGGAATAGCCTCGGCGAGGTTCCACTCCTAGCAGCGCCACCACCGAAATCAGAGCGCCGCGGCGAGAACGTGGAAAGGGAGTTCATGAGAGTCAGCTGCAGCCTGCCAGACGCGCCCACACTCAACTCGTGCCGCAGCGACGACGGCGCAAAACTTGTCGAGACGGGGGAGGAGGCGTAGGTGTCGGCACTGTACTGATCCAGTCCCCTTGTGTGCGTGGCGCCACCGCCACCGACGTTAATCGAAACAGTATCAGCCCGTGGCGCATTCACCACGGAGGGGCTCCCGACATACCCGGCAGGTGCCAGAGAGCGAGGCTGATGAGGCCGTTGCTGGTGAAGTCCAATGTGAGACGTGCCGGAAGCGCAGGGGACCGACGACGACATCCGGGGGGAAGCAGCCGGCGACCAGGCACTGCTGTCGATCAAGCGATCAGGTGACCTCACGGCGATGGCGGTGACTGCACTGCCGACACCGCTCACCGATGTTACTTCAGGAGCCGTTGCCCGTGCGGTGGATGATGGTGGCACTGGTGGTGACGCGACCGCCCCGGTTGCCGACGACCGCTGTTGTGGAGGCACGACTCCCAGTGGTGCGCTTGCGTGCTGCTTTTCTGGGAGAGCAGGCGGGATGATACGCAATGACGTCGATGCCAGCCGTGCCTCGCGCTGTTCTATGATGCTTTCTTTCTGTACCGGATTCCGCTCCACTATCACTCGGTGCTGCTCCTTCCGGCGCTCCTGCCGCTCTGCCCATGCCACGCAGAGCAGGTAGTGAGCCAGGACATGGCGAACTGGGTGGCAAGCGCTGCACAGTGCCCGTTGCGCACTGTTGGTGATGCTGTAGAGCGTCTCCTCGGTCCATGGGAGGTATACCTTGATCAGGTGACACAGCTCCAAGTGGAGAAGCGCTTCCATCACGATCCCTGTCGTCGCCACCCACGTCTGTGGGAGCTCCACGGCAATATGCAGTGACTGCGAAGAGGACGCAGCGGCAGTAGTGGCCACACTGTTGCTGCCGGGTTCTTCAGATGCGATGGGGGCTGCTGCGGCTGAATCACTAGTGCCACTGCTCACAGAGGCACTAGCGCCCAGTGTGCCCGGCCCACTCGCAGCGCCAGGAGTGACGCGCACGTTGACATGACTGGGGAGTGGCACCTGACCGTCGCTGATAGTCACCGCCGCCGCTGATGTTTGGATGGAGTAGCGAACGCCTGGCAGCAACGACGGGCACAGACGGGTGTCGATCGGAACGGAGACCACAATTGGCTGATTGGGGCTCCCGGCAGCACTGCGGACACGATCGCCACTAGTGGTGGCGCTCCTCTGCGCTGTACAGGCACTGGAGCCTGGAAGACTTGTGGTTGGTGCCATCATCTGCGCTGCCTGCCGCTCCATGGCGCTTCGCTGAAGTGCTTCAGCGCACACCTCTGCAAGTGTAGTGGTGGTGCCCATGGCGACGCTGAACACAAGATCGGCCACCGTACGAACGCCATCCACGAGCCGGAATACGTTGTGGACTGCCATATCCATCCACTCCATCATCGCGGGGTCGTACGCAACGACTGGGACAGGAACGTGATCGAGGTGGAGGAGTCGTGCTGACTGCAGTGGCGCCATGCGACGCACATGGAAGCTCAGACGGCTCGACAGGTGCACAACACTCGTGTCACCGCGCTGCTGCTGCTGCCCAGTAGGCGAAGCTGAGGTGGTGGGGTTCGGGCGCTGCGTCCAGGCTTTGTTGCTGATTTCCGCACCGAGCGCGCCCTTTGGTTCTTGTGCAGCCAGTCCTATGGTGGCGCCGGCAGACGTCGGCGACACTGTCAGTGGTGTGCGTCCACCTGCAGCAGGACTACCAATCGGCCCATCCTGCTCACAATTTCCGGTCCCGTCGGGTGCTTCACTGGTGTAGCTTAGGCAGTGGAAGATTTCGGCGACTAACTCATTCAGCGGCGTCCACTGTGGCGCCGTAGGTGGGGTAATGAAGGCGTTCAAGATGTGCATGTTCGGCACAGCTGTCGTAGAGTCGTCCGCTCCCGCCACGGCTGCTGTAGGAGTCAGGCCGTGGTGCGGAAAGGGAAGACGCGGCGAGGTGATGGGATTAGCTCCTACCGTGGAGTGCAGCGGCAACATCTGCTGACGAGTTCCGCCAAGGTCGGCAGAAAAGGCGGAGGCGGGTGCCGTCGTGGCGCTGGGCGACGAGAAGGCAGCGCTGTGGCTGACTGGCGTGCCCACCCACCCTCCTAGAGCTTCCAGCTGCGCCGGCGAAGGATGATCGGCGGCGGCGGCGGCCTCACCCATCGTGCGACTGCACACCGGCAGCAACGAGGGCGGGGCGGTGGCCATGTTGATCATTTCCATGCTTATGACGTACGAGGAGGAGGCGCGAACGCCGCCGTCACCGGCGACACCATCAGCTCCGGCACTGGCAGTGTCCACTGCGATGGCTCCCGTTAAGCCACCACTGGAGCAACTGTGAGTTCCCATCGGCGTGGATAACGGAGTGCCGAGGCCCGGCGATGGCGCGTTCGCCATGGTGCTCGCCGCGGTGTTTGTGATGACACGCGGCGAGGAGGCGGCGCTCCCACGCACGCCCGGTGGCAGCGACCCGTCTTCCCCATTGTGACAGCCCTGAGCGTCACCTGCGCCGCCCTTGCACTGCTGCCAGTTGCAGCCGCCAGAAGCGGTAGGCGTGACGCCTTCAGCGCTTCGGCGACCTTCAGTCCCCTCGCCAAGCGATGGAGTAGCCGATTGCTGCGGGGGCATACGCAACGCTGGCGTGCGATCCGCCATCGCCGGAGGCTGCCGCCTGACAGTACCCCCCACTGCTGCTGCCGCCGACACCGCGGTTGCCACTGTGCCGCTCTGCCCAGTGGTACGACTGCAGGGGAGCGCGTACGGTTTCGGAGCAGCACCGGAGGGGAGCGCTAACGCCGTTGCCACGTGTGCCTGGCCTACGTCTTCTTCGACGTCCTCGGAGCCTTCTGTAGCGGGTGTAGTAGTAATGGAGGACGTTACTGGCGGCGGTGCTGCCGCGTGAAATGCTGCCGTTGCAGGAGCGGGGAGGGAAGATATGGGCGATATCAGCGCGAGGCTCGACAGCTGGCGCGACGCAGAATTGAAGGAGCGCAGTCCGCGACTCATGTACGCGTACTTCAGCTCCGCCTCGCGCAACTCTTCAGCGATATTCGTCAGCACCACACTGTAGGGATGCACACGTTGATGCAGCAGCCCATCGCCGATCGTCATCCGCTTGTGATCGACGCGGAAGACAAGGCAGAGGGAGTAGCGGAGCGTTTTGCGTTGGTAGTGCTCACCAGGAATGTCCTCCGGGTAGTAGAGGAAGAGCAGCCCCGATTCAGCCGGGTAGAGCCAAAGAACTCGGCGGCAAAACTCAGAGCGTGGGACGAAGACGTCGTTGTAGCCGCTCATCCGATCGCTGTCAGCCGCCGTTCCTGACACAGTAGCGTTCGTCGGAGGCAACGGAGCACTTCGTGCCGCAGCCGGTTTGCCCGTTAGGGGAGTACCGCTACCTATGCCAGTCTTACCCCCCAGTGCACGCGGTGCTTCGCTGCGGGTATCACGGCAGTGTCCATCACTGGCGTGTGCCGATTCACCGACGTGTTCGACCGAATTGGCGCACAGGGCTAACCCGTCTCCGCCACCCGCCGACCGAGACGCTCCAAAGGCACACAAGCCCATTGTGGCCGACAGGCTCGGCAGTGTCCGATGTGAGTCGCTCTTACACGTCTGTGGGGAGACACCGAAGACCGCTATGTCCTCGGAGGCGGCGCGTTCGGTACCGCTGGCGCCCACCACGTAGGCGCGCGCCACATCTGAGGTTGGAGGGTCGCTCAACCCTACGAGGCAACGCGGCGCCATGTTCGAGGAGGCAACGCTGCGCATGCTGCTACTGGGCATGTTACCCAAGATTGATATAGGCAAACCGGAAGTCGCATCCGCATGGTTGACGAGAGACTTGGCAGGCAGCGGCGGTTGGCTGAGAAGCGGCACGCGAGCGCTGTGCTGCAGCGTTGATGGTTCTGAGGATGGTGGGGCATCGACCGCGGCGGCCAGTTGAGGTGGTGACGGCGGTGTCGGGACGTACAAGGAGGAGAAAGAACCAGTAGCTAGCACACAGTCACTCGTGCCAATGCTACTTGCCCCAAATGAGCGCGATGCGAGAATGGCAGAGCTCGCCCACTTCGTGTTTGGTAATGCCGTCGGCGCGTCAGTGGGTGATCCAGCTGGGAACGCCGTTGCTATATCGCTGCCTATTGTCTCCGGGGAGACCTTTCGCAGGCACGGGGGCTGCTGCTGCTGTAGTGGTGGCGCGCCACACCGTACTGTCGATGATCCTGCTGCCAGACTTGACGCTGCGACGGCAGAGTAGGCAGCAGCCGCAGGGGAAGACGAGTCAGGCGCCGCCTGGGAGTGCAGGAAGGACCGAATTGCCTCTGGTGGGTTAGCTGGTGCAGAGCTGTGGATGTACGGACCCCTCACTACATCCAACGCAAACAACAGTACGCACTCCAGTCGGAAAAGCGTGTCGCTGCTCGCGGTGCTGGCGGAGTGCGTCAGAGCGGTAGTGGCAGTGGTGGTGGTGTTTCGCGCCATACTAGTGGCATGGCTGTGTTGCATATTCCCTCACTAGCGTCGTTATGTGTGCGTGTGTGTGTGTGTGTTCCTGCGCTCAAGGCGGGGCTCAAGACTTTCAAACGGGTAGGCGAGAGAGCAAAGGGGGGGGGGGGAATGGTGCGTGTGTGTGTTGGGGGGGGGGGAAGGGGGAAAGGCAAGGGATACCTTTGAGGGTCGTCCTCTGCACCTCCTAAAGGGTGCAGTACAGCGATGCGAGCAGCGCTTGTCCTCAACTCCTCACAACTCCCCTTTCTTCCTCCCCCTCTTCAGCCCGCCGAAGCAGGCGGCAGCGAGTGGCATCAATGGCGCGTTTTGGCGCTCTTCGTTTCTCATTCCCCTTTCGCGCTTTCTGTCGTCACCGTCTATGCGCGTTGGCTGCAGCAGCGAAGCGCTTCGAAAGAGAGGTGGTGGTGGTGGGGGAGGTGTAAGCGGTATGAGGGAGGCTGTCGGAGAGACGAGCATGCTCTCCCCCAGCTGCCCCAAGTTCAGGGGTAGGCACAAAGTACTTCGAGTGAGTGTGCACGCGCGAGAGAGGTCGGAGGTCTGATGGCAAGCGCAAGAAATAGGAACTCAACACGCAGCAGCCAAAAAAAAAAATACGCCACACACTTCAGCTACAGGTGCCGGTATGCGCCCCCCCCTCCCCTCACCTCCCACGCACAACACACCAACACGAAGACAAAACCCCCCCAGGCGATATAGAACACACGGTGACAGCAACTCGACAGAGAACTAAAAGCGAGCGAGCGAGGCGCAAAATGAAGAACACCAGATCTCGTATTTTCTGTCCAACGTGTCCATCCTCTGCCATACAACACAACAAGCTCAAACTCCCCTCATCCCCCCACCTCCGGCTAGTCACAGGTCTAGCGCACCGTGCAAAGCAGCTGCAGACAAATGTTACAGCGATGCACCGACTCAACCCGCTGAGCCCAGCCACTGTCTCAAGCTTTGCTCACCACCCACTTCGCAGGTTGCCTCACAGTCGCTCTCATCATGCCAATCACTACGTGATGCACCCCCTCGAGATGACTTCGGCTCCCCCCTCCCCCGTGGCCCACGAGGGTTGAGAAAGAGATGCTCGAGTCACGTCGGCACCTCGTCCATTATACGGATGGCACATGGGTGTGTATTGCTGCCGTGCTCACATCCGCCACGCTTTCCCCGACACGCCCACCAAAATCCGTAGCGATACACTGCACTGACCTCCCTGCGTCGTAGGTGCTTCACCCTATCACAACCGCAAGCGTTGCAGCATTTGGTAAGGGATTGGGGGGTGGGGTAATGAAGCGAGAGCGTCGCGGACTTTTCCGCCCTGGAGTGACTGACTGACTGGCTGATTGGCTTTATCACATCACCGCCGAGGAAGTGCCGTTCGAGGAATGCACAAGAAAGAGAAGACGAGGCAGAGCATGCAGTTGAGGCATCGCGCGAATCACAGCAAAGTAAGGCAGCAAAACTGTACAGTTACGCCTAGCAGAGCGTCTAGTAAAAGCGTGCGAGTGGGGATCAGACAGAGGATACGCGGGGGGGGGGAGGACAGCGAGGTGAAACGGGGGGCGGCATCAAGCAGAGCAGCTGATGAAACCAAACAAGACGAGCAAAAGTGGTAGCATCAACGGCCGACGCAGCAGAGTTCGAGGCAAGGGCAGTGCAGGAGACCACGTCACTGAGCAGAAAAGAGGTAAGTGGCGCAGACGCCTACACACACCCAATAGGCACGAAAAGCAGCAGCAGCAGTAGCAGCGACAGCGCTAAAGTAAGGCGTTTCGTGTGTGTCTCCTGCGCAGCGCCTACAACGCCACTGGGAGTGAAACGACGTGCGCGCGGAAGAGAGGGAGGGAGAGGGAGGGGTACGGTTGAGGAGCGGAGAAGGGGGGGGAGAAGGGGTGTGCGGTTAGCGTGCCGGCGCTGGGGGACAAGAACGTATTTAGCCAAAAGGAAGTCGTCCCAGACGCAGGAGGTTTTGGGTGAGTGAGAAGAGTGCAGGAGTTGACACACACGCAGGCGAGCAGGCGGATAGGCGTGCAATGGGCATGCCTGTATGCCAGTCGCGTTCGACTGCGACCTCCCTCAAGGGTCCTACTGCGAATCAGCAACGAGAGAACCACCGGTCTGCGTACAAGTGAAGCGACGGGGCATATGCGCCATGACGCGTGTGGAGTAAAGGTGAGGGGGTGGGAGGCAAGGGCTTCTGCTGCTCCGACTCCTTCGTCCCTCCGTCCTCGCAGCGCTGACAGGCGTGAACCGAGCTGCCCATGGCTCAGCCAAGTTCTTCCGTGTTGACATCAGCGTCGCCGTCGGCGAGCGTGCGTGGCGGCCACTGCTGAGTCGACGGAGACCTCTTCGTCTTCTTCCAGCTCATCTCCGCCGATGGAGACATCAGTCAGCCGCTTCTGAACATCGCGCAGGCGCGCGTTTCGACCCTGCACGTGCTCCAGCAGTTCCGAGTTTAGCTGTCGTGCCTCGTGCCACTGCTTCTGCAGCTGTAACTTCTCGCCTCGCACCTTCTCCAGCCAGCTTGTCGTGTCTTCGCCCAAGCCTTTCTCCAGCAGCACGTAAAGCTCTGGCTCCCGTTCGCGCAGCTCAATAAGCTGTCGCTCAAGAATGTGGTAGTGCCCTCGTAGCTGGTTCAGCTCTGTTTGCAACTCAACATACTTGTCTGACGTGTCCTCTCGCTGCCGGCGCAGCTCCTCTGCCATCTCTCGGGCGGCGATGAGCTCTTCTTCTTGCGCCTCCCGCGCTGCCTCGGCTCGCTGAGCCGACTGCCGGCATACGTCTGCCATGGACGTCTCCTCATCCAAGGCTTGCCGCAACGTCTTCAGCATTGTCTGCTGCTGCTTGATCCGTGACTCGTAATCGCGGGTGAGGGTGCTGATCTCCTGTATGAGCTGCGCATTCGCCTCACTTAAGCGCGTCTCAGCCTGCTGCTGAGCCTGGTCGTTTCGAGTCAGCTGCTGCTGGGCCGCCTGCTTCTGCAGCTTCATTTGTTCTACCTGGGCACGCAGCGCACCGAGCTCGCCGCGGTACTCCTCGCACTGCCACTCTAGCGCCGCCTTCGCCTCCATTGCATCTTGGGCCTCTCGCGCCTTGTCCGTCAGCATTGCTGCCTCCAGCTGCATCGCTGAGTAGCTGCGGCGCTGCGGCAGCTGGTCCTCGCCATTGCCGCCATATTCGTCAGCCCTGCTCTCAGGACCGCTTGAAGCGGTGCCGGACGGGTCGGGTAAGAGAAGATCTTGCACCTCCAAGGCAATGCGCTCAGCCTTGGTACACCGAGCCTGCCACGTGCTTTGCTGCTCCTGCAGCTGCGCCACCTTGGCGATGAGCGAATTGCGGCCCGCCTCGAGCTCGGCATTCGCATCTTCTAGTGTGCCGATCTTCCGCTCCAGTCGCATATGCTCCATCTCCGCGACCTGCAGCGCATTGCTGTCGCTCTGGTGCTGCGCCACCTCCTCCGCGTACGCTTCCTCCTGCGCTTTGACCTTTTGCTTGTAGTACTGCAGCTCCTCACGCAGAGCCCTGTGAGCGTCTTCGACCTCCGCGAGCTTCTCAGAGAGCCCTGCTCTAGTGATCTGGCCCAGACGTACTTTTTGTGAGAGAAGCCTGGCAATGTCTGCAGCGCACTCCTGCTCAACTGCGGCGCGCACTTGTGATTCCTGGAGCTGGCACTCGTACACGAGTTGCACGAGCAGCAGCTTCGCGCTGGTGGCAGCCTCGTGCGCGGCCGAGGTTGTGGAGACGTTTGCAGAGGCCGAATCGCGGTAGAGCGCTTGTGATGCTGCCTCAGGTATGCATCGGCCGCTTTCGCCATCGCCAAGGCGTGATGTGGAGTAGGAACTGGAAAGGGCCCCGGTGGTTCCTGCGGTCGACCAGCGAATCCCGTCTACGTTGCGGCGGCGGCTAGCCATGTCGTGCAGGGTCAGTAACTGGACCGTGTGCTCTTGTTGCAGCGCGTGTACGTAACGATGAAAGCGCATGCGGATGTAGTAGCGCTCTGACGTCTCCGTTTCCTCCAACAGCAGCTGCTCCAGCTCGCACATGTCAGCTGCTCGCTGGGTGATGGTGCGCCGCAGCGCTGACCGCTCCTGCTCTACCTCAGCCACCCGTAGCAGCAGCTGGACATTGCGTTGCTTCTCCTCTAGGTAGCCGTTGCGCATCTGCTCCAGCTTCGCTGAGTTCTTGTCGTTGGCCATGTTGGTCGCGTCCAGCGCGTCCTCGACGGCGCGCGTCTTTTCGGACTCGGTCGTGCTGTGAGACTTGAGAGCCCTGAGCTCACACTGAGTCGTCTCCAGGAGGCTCATCGTGCTCTGCATGCGTTCGCGCAGAAGATCTAGTTGGCGCTTGCTCTCCTCGTAGCGCACCCGGTACTCATCCAGCTGCGCGGAGGTCATCTTCTCTGCGTCAATCGCCTCCTGCTTTGTGCGCTCGGCTGCTGAGAGGTTTTGCGTCGCCTTCTGCAGCTGCGCCTTTGTCTGCTTGAGCTTCTCCCACAGCCGCTCCTGCGCGAGCTGCGCCTCTTTCGCTTCTGCTGTGTCCACCACTGCCTTGGCGTTGTCAGTGCCATTCGCGGCGACCGCCGTTGTCGTGCTCGGTGTTGTGGTGGAGATGACGAGAGCCCGGTAGCGGTTTGCCCAGTCTGTCACCTCTGCTTCCCGCTTCGTCAGCTTCTCGTACAGCTGCATGATCTCTGCGCGCTGCTGCGCAAGCTCGTCGCGCAAGGTGCCAGTGCTCGTCAGCATGCGCTCCTGAAGTGCTTGCGCCTCCGCCCCCAGCTGCGCGTTCTCCGCCTCGAGGCCCTTGACACGCTTCCGGAGCGCCTTCAGCACTGTCGTGTCGGCGGCAGAGACCACCTTCATCTTCAGCGCATCATTCTCCGCCAGCAGCGCCTCGCGCTCGCACCTCAACGCATCGATTTTCTCTAAGTGCACGTCCGCCGCCTTTCCGCTCTCCAGTTGCAACGTCAGCCGCACGATGTGCCGTCGAAGTCCCGCGATGAGCTCCTGGAAGTGCCGGTCCTCGTTCACCGTTGCGACGTTCACGATCTTCTTCGCCACCCCAGCAAACCGTAGTGTATTCAGGGTCTGCTGGTAGCAGTACGCGCTCGGGGCGACGGTGGCGAGCAGGATGGTCTTGCTGTTGCCACCGAGGCTGTCGGAAAGCAGCCAAGTTAGCACACTGTCACGGTAGGCAGGTATGACCTTCTTGCCTGCTTGTTTCTCCGACAGCTGCTGAATGACGCGGCCAAGAGTGGAGAGGGAGAGGTTGATGTTCTTGGCTTCTTCGAAGCGGTCGCCCGAGACGCCGGACTGTGAAACGCGCTCGCTGCCAGCCAGATCGACCATGTTCAATTTGCACGTTCGCGTGCGTGTGACCACGCTGCTGGTGCCTTCGTCTGTGTCGGCCATGACCTTCGTAATGTGCAGCTGCAAAATGGCATGGCTGCGACTGCTGTGCTCGTTCATGTTTGTCTCCGCCGTCGCACGGTCGCGTAGGCCGCCGAGGAGGTGCTTGAGCACGCCGCCGGCATCGCGCACTTTGACGCGGGAGAGGCCCTCTACGTACGGCCCTTGGGAGGGGTGCTGTCGAATGCGCAGCGATCCACTTGCCGATGCGGATGTACCAAAGTGGGCATTGTTGCTACTGGCCGCCGCGACCGACTGGGAGGTGGTGAGTAGGTCACGCACTCTCTCGCAGTAGATCTCGAAAAAGCTCAGCTCCGCGGAGTAGGTGACGTCCTCGTCCTTCTCGCGCTCCTCGCGCATCAGGCGAAACAGGTCCGAGCAAAGACGCGGCATGATGCCCTGCTCCGCTGTGAGGCTGTCACGCTGCGTGGGTGTAGGGTTGTGGCTGGAACTGCCGCTGCTGGAAGGATTGACACCTGTACTGGCAAAGAGGGCCTCTGTTGGGCCAATCATGCTGTAGCTCTTGCCGCTACCTGTCTGTCCGTAGGCGAAAAGACAGGCATTGAAGCCGGACATGACGGCCTCGCACATGCGCGGCCCAATAAAGTTGTACACACTCTGCTGATCGTCGCACGCCGGGGCGTGTGTGAAGCACGGAAGACTCTTGGCAATCGTACTGTACTGGGCGAGGAGGCTCCTCTGGGCCTTGGTGGGGTGCGCCAGGCTCTGTACTTTGATCCCTCGCCCGCCACCGCTGCCAAAACCATCGACGGCGCCATCTTCCCCCACCAGAGCGTTGAGCACAGACGGCGGGGGGAGGGGCAGTACCGTCGGCGGCACACTCCAGAAGATCCTGTCGAAGGTATACGAGTGCAGCAGGGACTCAATGTTGCCAGGGGGGTTAAAGCTCCCGCTTCTGCTCCCACTCGCGACACCGCCGCAGCCGTTCGTCAGACCGGGAGTCAGGGAGGCATTTGACGCACCACTGTCGCCGCTATTCGAGTTGCCAGACGTGCCGCCGGCCGCCGGCCCGCCCGCCGTGGAGCAGGGGATGAGCGCTGGAAGATCGAGGACCGAGATTGTGGCGCTATCCGGGACGGTGATGGTGCAGAAGATGGTGTCTTCTTTCGGGGTGAAGGGGCGCACGCGCACGGCGACGAGCACCGACGAGGCCTCGGTGGCCATGACGAGGTGCCTTTCGCTTTGTTCTATTTCTCGCCTTCGATCGTTCCTGTGCGTGTGTAGTGGAGTGTGTAGTGGAGTGTGTAGTGGAGTGTGTAGTGGAGTGTTATGGCATCACCCGGAGTACCCTCACTTTTCATGCACCTTTGCGAGCTTTCCAAAGGCATCCACACATACACGCCTCCCCCCACCACACACACGCACACAACACACACACACTTGCATGCGCCCAAGATGCGGTGGGTCCTGTGGAGAGCGAGAGAGGAGAGCGCGCACGTACAGCGACAGCAACGCAGAAGCGAAAAAAATGCAGGATACAATGAGGAAAAGAAGTGAAGAAACGAGCGTACGCCGGGGACTCGTCACGCGACCGTCTAGGCGTCAAGGAGAAGAGCTTTTGGGTGGTGCGGTGATATGTACGGGTGTGGGGAGAGTGAGGGAGTCGAGCGCGTCGACGCATGAATGATGTTCAATACAATGTCAGCGATGCTGTCGCCTGCCTATCTGACCTGGCGGCAAGAGAAGGAGGGAGAGATAAGTACTTGCAGACATACGAAAGGGCTAACTACTACAGAAACATCCCTAGGGTGGTCCAGGCTAGAGAGGAGGTGTGCTGGGGAGAGGGGTGGGAGAGGATGGGCAGTAGCGGAAGGAGCACAGGAAGTTCTAGGAGTAGCTGCCTCTTCTTCCGCCAGTGGTGTCGCTAGTTCACTGGCCTATTCGAGCGCGTCGATGATCTACCCCAATTTTCCTCTCCAGAGCTGCATGTGCACGTCTGCCACGGGCACCCCCCCCCCTGTAGTAGCGGGAGGGAGTATGATAGTCTGTACTGGCGATTCTTTCTCAGTAGCTCGCTGTGCGTATAATGGAATGCATGCGTCTAAGGGAGGACGCAGTAGCCGTGGTGAACGTGTGTGTGTGTGTGTGTGTGTGGCGG
>NC_025868.1:344818-353049 GCF_000755165.1 Leishmania panamensis | reverse complement strand
AACGTGTGTGTGTGTGTGTGTGTGTGTGGCAGTAGTGATACAGGGGGGGGGGGGGGGATGCGCTCGGGAGCTGATGCAAGAGGTGCTCACCCTCCCCCTCCTTCAGCTACCGCACCGTGGCTTCTCCAGCCAAACGCAACGGCAACACGGAACATTGCCCCCAGACCTTGTTCAAGCGAAGGTGCTGAAGCAAAGGTGCGCACCTTCAGAACTGTTCAGGTACCCGCAGAAGAAGAGCAGGCACATCGGTCCATCGCAGGGAGCCATGGACATACAAACAAATAAACACACACACACACACATACACCTACACCCAAAGCGCACGTGAATAAGCCCCACTACTCTCTACAGACTCAGGAATAGGATGACGAAGAAGGACGGGAGTCCACAGCAGTGAGAGACAACTACTAGTAACCACCGCCACAACACCCACAAGAAGTGCTTCCACATCAATAAGGACAGCGCCCCAGCGGGTATGCGAGGAGACAGAGAGCGAAAGCAAATAAACAAGAACAACAGAAAGGGGGAAAGTGAACGGGGGTGGGGAGTGGGGAGGCATCGTTCTGCTGATCGCTCACAGAGAAAACTTGAGGAGGCACGCAAGCGTACTGTATGGGGAGATTGGGGGGGGGGTATACCTATAGGTATGCATGTGCGTGTCGTGCCATTCTCGCTCCCTTTCTTTTCGGTCCCCCACCCCGGCGAGGAGGAGAGTGACGCGAGGGAGCGAGAGAAAGCAAAAGGGCGAGGGAGCGACAGCGAAAGTCAGGGAAAGAGAGAGAGAGAGGGACACAGAGTGTGAGAGACCCGCAGGAAGACAGGAGCGCTTCGTCGACAACAACAACAACAGAAAAAAAAAAAGCACTGCGATATTAACAGGAGAGGCGCAAAGGGGCTGAGAATCAAATCAGTGAGCCGCGCACAGGGAGGGGAGGGAGAGAACGAGCCGGAACGAGAGAGAGGGAGAGACACACACACACAAAAAGGCAAAGACACAAATATACGAATACACACATACGCCTCCACAAGGCCTCTGAGCTCACGCACACACAGAGCGAAGGAAAAGGGAAGACGAGGAAAGAGGAAAAAGAGAGAGAGAGAAAGAGGCGAGGCGTAGAAGTAAAGCTTGCAGTGGCGACCACATATAGTCCCAAGCAGCAGCGGAGTCGGGGACCCCAAGAGCAGCATCCAAGAGAGACTCCACCACCACCACCACCCCAAGCGCTCAATCCAGCTACATACCCACACACAGAGAGAGGGATGCAGAGAGATACATATATACACATACACCCAAAGAAAGGTACGCGAGGAAAGCAAAGACACACACACAGAGGCACAGGCAGACAACCATCTACTCATGCCCCTGCCGCTCGACGTGAACCCCGAGAGATTCCATAAGAGCAACAACGGGCAATACTGTAGGAGGAGAGGCTCCGAAGGAGGACGCCGAGGCAGGCAGCAAAGGCTCTGGGTGTAGGTTACATGGGGTAGACGGAAAAACATTTTTCCATTCCACGTATCCGTCTACTACGCACGCATCAGTATACATACACATACAACCACAGTTCTCTTCCCACTGCTGCAGCGCCGCGGCAGCGAGGACGTCGCCTAGGACGCACCGTCCGCCGTCGCATCCCGCCAGGCGCCTGGCGGACCCACCATGTCCCTCCTCGACCCCCCCTTCGCGTGCGTGCTGCGCCACCGGCACCAGCCGGGCTCGGGTGGACGGCATGCCTCCATCCACGCGGGCAGCGGCCAGGGTCCTGCTCGAGAGCGGAAGCGGTGGCGGCCCAGGCACGTGCTGGGGGGCCCGGCAGGGAGGCCGACCAGCCGCGGGCCAGAGCTCTGCGAGACACAGTGCTCGACCTGCATGCCATGCCCCGCCCCCCAGTCGCCTCAAGCCGCGGCACCCCGCTACACCGCGCGGCCGGACGGAGGAGACGCCGCACACCTCGCACGCATGCGCTTTGGGGCTCGCTGCGGTGCATCTCGGCGCGCCTCATTCGCCTATCGCTCGCGCGATGCTAGCCTCTGCGTGCCCTGTGCGGACGTGGCACACCATGACAGCCGTGCCTCACAGCCCCCGCATTTTCGGACCCTGGGGCCTCTTTCAGGGTGACGCTGCTGCCCGGGGGGAGGGGAAGGGGGGCTCGCTGCCTGCGTCCTGCTCTTCCGTCCGTGTCTTGGAGGCGTGTCTGGATGGCCGGCGCGCGCATGCCGCCCTCGCCCGAGTCCGCACGCCCTTGACGGGTGTGGGTGTGTCTGGCGGAAGGGGCCTGCGGATAGGAATGCGCCGGCGCACAAAAAGCTCGCAGCCTGTCGTCCTGGAGGTGCACAGCGGGGCAGCGACAGCCACCCGACGGGGGAAGTCCATGCAGCGCCATGGATATGGGCCTAATCACACCAAGGCGTGAAAGGAGGTGTGCTGTGAGCATCAAGACACCCGAAAACCTCTCGGAGCACGCCGGCAACAACCCCGGGTGAGACATCCTCATGGCAGACGCAGGCGGGATGGGGTACCACAGTGCTGAGGCACTGGTGGGCGGCAACGCCGCCTGAACTCTATGGCGTCCCTGTAGGGATTCAAAGCGCGGATAGGTGCCCGTGCGCAACTGGGCGAGCATCGGGTCTCCCGTCGTCTCGCAAGCACAACATCCGTGCTCTCCTTGTGTGGGACGGTAGCCGACAAGTACCCTGTCTGAGCGTGGCGCATCGCGTAGCGCGGCTCCAGGAAGGGGGTGGGGGAAGAGACGTCGGCTTGGCGACTGAGACCGGTGATCCATTCCGTGACCCATGCAGCTGACGCAGGCGCCTGAGGCTGCCCACTTTGCCAGCTACTCCAGCTTGCCGTGTTTCAGCCTGAGGGAGAAGGAAAGGGGAGGTGAGACATGCGTGGCCTTCCGCACTGCGTGGCGCGCTGACAGCAAAGAAACGTCGACGAGACCTCCCAGAGGTCAGCAAAAAAGGCGCATGCACACACACACACGCACGCACACGCATTCTCTCTATCTTTGCTTTTCTCTCACGACGACGGTGCTGCATCGGAAATGTCGTTGTCACCAAGCACCGCCCCCACGTCTTCTACAAGTCGCGCCCGCACCTCCGTGTCGAGGTTCTTGATGCGACGCACATTTATCGTGAGTATCCGCAGCCCCCTCTGCTGAAAGAGCGGCAAGGCAAGTATTTCGTTGATGCTCGGGCGTTCACTCGGGTTCACCTTGAGCATCTGCTTCACCAGCGAGATCATATCCGACGAGTACAGCTCCTCCGGCAGCGGGTCAAAGCTGCCCTGCCGTGTCACCATCTCCATGAGCTCTGACAGGTTCGTTGCCTGAAATGGCTTCCTCAAGGCGAGCAGCTCGTACATGATGACTCCAAGGGACCAAATATCGGCCTTGTAGCTGTATGGCTGTCTCTGCCACATCTCAGGGGCCAAGTAGTAGGGCGTGCCGCAGAACGTATTCCCGACTTCGCCAGAGACGCTCTCTTGGTACTGACGCGAAAAGCCGAAGTCGCCGAGCTTGATAAGCCCGCTGCGCGTGAGCAGCACATTGGAAGTCTTGAGGTCGCGGTGCATGATGCGGTGGTCATGCAGGTAGCGGATGGCGAGACCCAGCTGGGCGAATATAACGAGCACCTCGTCTTCACGGTATGGAATCGGGCTGCCGTCGTTCGTACCGGGGGGTGGCTGCGCGCGAGTGTCCACCTGAGTCTGCAGGTCACCCGCGTTTGCATACTCTAAAATATACAGAGACTTCTCGCCTGCCTCGAAGTTTTCAATGAGGGAGATGATGTTTGGGTGGCTGCAGCACCGCATGTTCTCCACCTCTGCCGTGGCAAACGCCTTGCTGGCGCTAGAGGAGTGCGAGGCGTCGGATAGCTTGCCAACAACCGTTTGGCCAGTTTTATTGTCGATTAGCAGCCAAACAGTCGAGAAGGCGCCGCGGCCTATTGCACGGCGGACGCGGTACTTGCATGGCAGTTTAGGTCCCACCACGGTCGGGAAGCTGGAGACGAGAGGGTTGACGTAGTGGTGGTTCTGGGGGCCACTCTTGCTACTTAAGTGCCGCTGCTCTGGCAGAAACGTCGAGGATTGCATTGTTCTCTCTTTACCGTGAAGGTGACGTGCTTCTCTACCGTGTGCGAAGTGGGGACGTGTCCCGATAGGCACCGAAGGGGCAGAAGGAGGGCAGGGGACTAGTATCGTACGCGAGAGGGGGAATCTTCTCCGATATCCAAGGCCCACTACAGCGCAACGACACGCGGTGGGAATCCAGTTAAGGAAGAAAGGCGGAATACTGTATGCGGACAAACAGGCGCAGGCTGCTCGCCAAACACAAGGATCCTCATGCAACACAACAAGACGTCAAGCCTAAGAGGAAGCAAAAGGGTGGATGAACGAGTAGAAGGGGAGAGAGAAGAAGGCCAGGGAGCTGATCACGCTTCCGAAGCGGCGCTAACAGGCGCGACGGCGATAACACGCGAACCGACAAGGAGGAGAAAGAAGAGGAAGTGAGAAGCGGTGGAGAGGAGGGGGGAGGGGTAGAGCAATACTGGGATATGCCGGAGTTGTGGTGAAACAACCAGCGGGGTGTGTCGGGCAGTGGGGTGGTGGTGGTGGGGGAACGGAGAGTAAATCTACTTCTCTTACAGAGTTAACGCGAGATGTGGAGATGAGGTGCGTCTTATTGGTAGCAAACAAAGCACAATGTTGCCCAGCACGTCGGGAACGAAGCAAAAAAAAAAGAGGAAGAGAAGGAAGGGGGGGTGGGGGGGGGGAGGAGATACGACGCTAATCAGGGGTTAGGACAAGCGCGAGAGAGATGGGAGCTGAGGAGAGACGAAGAGTCCGAGTGTACTTGTGTGGCCTAGCAGCAGAGGATCACCTCTTCTGCTATCCACTTCTTTCTCTTTCACTCGTTCCGTCTTTTCCCGTCGACTGGCACACGTACACGCACGCACAAGAGCAGTTAAAGGGGAGCAAAGAAACACACACACACACACGGAGTTGTTTGGAGAGTCGTTGGCTTGCGAGGAAGAAGGGGGAGAGAGGCAAATTAGGTTGAGCTGGGCGCACAATGGACAAACATTCGATCAACACACACAAAGAAAAAAAGCAAACAAAGTTCGAGGGAATGGATGGGGGAAGTAAAGGACGGCGCGGCTTCTTCACTCCGTGTACCGCTGTATTGGCCCTATGTATGTCTGTCTGTCTGTCTGTGTGGGTGTGTGTCTGTGGATATTTATGTGTACGCGTGAGAGAGATGACCAAAAAAGTATCCCCCCTCCCCTCACCACTACCACACACCCACACACGCACTGCAGAAGAGAAGGAGAGAGAGAGAGAGAGACGCTCACATGCACTATACGTGAAGGAAGGAGAGCGAGCAATAACAACAGCACCAGCAGAGGAAAAAAAAAGAAGCGAAAGATGAGAAACGAGCGTGCAGGGTAATCAGAGACTCCTCTCCACGCACGTTCTGATGACTGCTGCGTACGGGGGCGCCAAACTCGCCAGTTCGAGTGTCACTGTAGCCCTTTTTCTTTTATGATTTGCTTGCTTTCTCTGTCTGCGTGTGCACTGGCTTTGCTCTATACGTTATTGGACAAGTTCCACAAGTGCTCATGGAGAGTAGATGGGAGAGACAAAGTTACTACACACGGATGGCTCGCCTAAAAGCGCGCGTGCGCGCGGGATGATGATGAGAATGATGATGATGATGGTGTGTGGGTGTGTGCGTGCTCTTGTAGAGATACAGATACACCAACACGCATCCACACACCATAGAAAGCGGAAAGGTCAAAAGGCAAAGAACAAAGGAGAAAAAAAAATAAAGTGAAGGCGAAGCTGACAAAGAGTGTGCAGGGCGTTGTGGTGTGCGTGTATTGCCGCTCAACAGGCACGGGCAACAAACGCGTACCCACGAACACACAAAAAGAGGGGAGAGGTGGTGGTGGTGGTGGTGGAGGTGGTGAGAGGGGAGGGGAGGGGAGGACGGCTTCAGCCAGTGCAGGGAAGGAGAACAGAGCAGAAGAGCAAGAGGGAGGAGGAGGAGGACGAGGACGAGGAAAAGGAGGGGAGGGGGGGGGCCACACCAGCGACGCAAAGCACAAAGGGAAAGAGGAGCCACACACACACACACACAATATGCGATAGCGAGCACGAAGATAAGAGGGCGAAGTGAGCAAGGGAGAGAAAGTGGGCACTCAGCTGGTAATGGGCAAAAGAGGTAGGGAATAGAGAAGAAGGGTGAATATGGGGGGACGTCTTTGCTGTTGTTTGTTGTCGTGCTTTATCCCTGTCCTTGTCCTCTCACGAAGTAGCTTCAGCGATGAGAACAGAAACAAATCGAAGGATGAACGAAGAAGATCAGCAAAGGTAACCGCGTGATATTTTGTTGTGCCCAATGATAGCAGTACCAACAAGTTTCACTCATGCATGTATGTATGTGTATGCGAAGGGTGAGCGACAGTGAGTGAGGGAGGGGAGGGTGTGTGCGTGTGCGTGTGAATCGAGCAGGAGAGGGAGAGAAATTGCGTGTGTACAGAAAGGCGAGGGAAAGAGGTGAGCACAACAGAGTGGAAGAGAGAAACAACTGGCAAACTCACTGACTGAAAAACAGCACCTAACGTTATGCACACCCACGTAGCCGCCCACCCGCACCCGCAAACTCTGATGTAATGGAAGTCACAAGGTATACGGGCACAAAAGCCACAACTCATGTCCTCCGCGTGGCTGGTTCTCGCCTTCCCCCTCCCCCCCTTACACTAACCCCTGGGATGAAGCCTGCAGGCGTCTACGTGAGTGAGTACATGTGTATTCCTTTGTGTGCAGACAAGAGTGAGGGTGCTCGTTCATTAAATCCGCTTTCCCTCTTGATAAACTTTATGTTTATGTTTTTTTTTCTTTTTCTTTCAGCGCCGACTGGGGCTGAAATGCGGCGCCTCCCTCCCCTCCCCTCCGGCATAACACTTTTATCGGTATGTCCTGCATGTGTTTTGAGGGCGAGTGTGTGTTGTATCCGCAGCCCTTTGGCATAGCAGCACCGCCCCTTTTCTTCTCTCTCACAGCCAACTCTGCGTCACGGAGTGTGTGTGTGTGCGCTGTTCGAAAGAAGAGTGACACCCGTGAGGGGATGAGAACATCACTCAAATGGAGGGGGGGGGGGGAGGGGAGGGACGGTAAATTGGCACACATGCACATATAAACACGCGCATCGCTGCACGCAGACCTCAGCCTCCCCCCTTCTTTTCTTAGAAGAGGCCTTCACTACCTCAGCTGAGCTCCACGCCGGCACATCCACAGCTTCGCCTTCAGTCGGGTCTGGCCAACGCCATAAGCTATGTAAACTCCCAGCTCGCGCAGTGCAACAGTAGGGGTGACCTATGTCGCGTACATGCTGCGGTAGGGAATCAACACTTTGCGCACGGTCGTTTTCTCCAGTGTTCTGCCGCTCCAGCGTCGTTTTACCTCTACATCACAAGCTTCCACGCTTCAACTGTTGCTTGGATTGGCCCTGCCGTTCGGTGAGGCTGGGGTGAGGGACAGTGATAAAGCGACACCCCACGTACCGCTTATTGTCTCGGTGTGGTGAGGCGGCATGAAAAACTTAGCGCTAGCAGCCACGAGCATGTACGGCGCTGCACCCGCATTACCGCTCCGGTTGCCACTGTGCAACCGCCGCAAGAGGCACTGCCGGCTGGCTGTACCAGTCGGGGCTCTTCTCTTTATTAGTACCGTCGGCAGAGACGCTCGCCGTTGTGTACGCGCTGCCGCCTCTCAATATGCTGCTTGAGTCTTCGTTGTCCTCACAGCCCTCGTTGTTCGCACCACAGTACCACCAGACTCGCTAGTGAACACAAAGGGTCAGCACGTCGACATAATCACGCATCACCGAAAGCAACAGCATCTCGGGCATCACCTGCGAACTCCCTAGGGCATCATTGCACACAGTCATCACACTGGTGCTTTCGGAAGTGAAGAAGTATCTCCGATAACTCGGTGGCACGGTAGCAGAAGCCCAGCGAGTTAGCAAGAAAGATACCCGGCAGTGTGAGTGTCATGGCGGACGTTGCTGATAGCAAAAATTACTGCCGGCACGGGTTGATACCCGATGTACATCGGGTAGCGGTGGCGATCATGGCCTCCCCAATCCATCCCCGCAGCATCTGGCACAGTGGGAGAGGGCAGAACTCGCAGCTGCTCGACCAGCTTTCCACCGACCGGCAAC
>NC_025868.1:336484-340817 GCF_000755165.1 Leishmania panamensis | reverse complement strand
TTCACTGTGCCGCGGCACGCCTTTACCACTGTATCCGAGTGCCCACGAGTGCCGAGGACGGAGGGCAGGGCAAGAGAGAGGAGGGAGGGAGGGAGGGAGGGGGGGAGGGAGGCGTGTGTGTGTGTGTATGAAAAAGACACCAATGGTGGTGGTGGGGCGGATGGGGAGATACGGTGGAGTGTGTGACTGCCGAACGGTGGCGCAGCGCTCTATCGGGCGGAAAAACAAAACTTCGGGTGGAGCAAACGGAGAGAGCGGCACCCACACACCCTGAGTGGGTGAGGACTGCGTCCCGTGTGCGCGTCCCGCTGAGGCGGAGAAGCGCAGAGAGCGACACAGACACGCACGTGCACAGACACACAACACAGGTCGAGCATAGCGAAGCCCAGTAGGCGAGAGAAAATGGCGCCCGCGGGAGCGAAGTGGAGAGCGAAAAGAAGGGTGTCGGCCAACATCACGCAGGCACACGGAGAGCGGAGGGCAAAGATGGAACATCACGGAGGGCCAGGGGGGCCGTCAGGAGGGGAGAGGGGCACTGGCGGAGGGCTACAGGAGGCGCAGCGGGTGCGTCAGCGGGGGTGGGAAGGAAGAAGGCACAGAGAAGCAGCCTCCGCCAAAGGCCAGGAGCGATAACCGTGGCGACCGCAGCACTCAACCTCATCCCACGCTGCAGGCGCACGCGCATGCGCCCGTCACAGCTGCCCCGTCCCACGTACCACACCGGCCAGCTGCGTCAGGAAGCCCTCTAGGTCGTCCTGCCCCATGCACAGCATCTCCACCTCGCACGGTGTCACCTGGAAGCAGTACTTGCGCTCGCCACTGCCATCCGTGTCCACCTCGCGCGCAGCAGCAGCCTCCGCCTCCTCCTCTAGCGCAGCAACAGCGCCGCGTACGCGCGCCACCTGCGCCTCGCTCAGCTCGCGGTGCACCGCACGCCCGGCAGCACCCACCGCAGGGCACTGCGCCGCGCGAGCCGCCCCCACACCGCTACCCGCGTCCGCCCCCACGGCACCGGCACCAGCACCGATGCCGCGCGGCGAGTGCTCCACGTCGCCGTAGTACAGCCCCAGCATCTGCACAAGCGCCTCCATCTCCATGTAGTCCAACCGCAGGCGCACACTGAAGCGCCCCGGCCGGACCAGCGCAGGGTCCAGCCACTCCGGGTGCTCCGTGATCATCACCACCATCCGCCCAGGCGCGTCCAACACGCCGTCCAGCACGTTCAGCAGCCCCGCAAGGTCCAGCCTGTCCTTGTTCTCCCCAAAGAGCATGCCATTTATCTCGAACAGGTTCCCGCCAACCACCCCCGCACCGGCGTCACCCGCCGTCACCGCAGCCCGCTTCTCCGTCCTCCGCCGCGACCCGCCCTCGCTCTTGCTACCGCCGCCACCATCCTTCGATGCGCCGCCACCCATAATTTCCATCAGCAGCGCAAGCGGCAGCGCGCTGTCCTCCGTGCGCACCACCGGCCGCGACGACGACGTGTCCATCTCGATCACGCACGTCGTTAGCGGCGCATCGCGCAACCCCGCACGCGCAGTCAGCCGAGCAGCAGCACGGCGCTGCACCACGCGGCTCCCATCACGCGCGCACACAACGGGGTTCGCCGCGTCCACGTCGTCGAACAGGAAGATCACGTCTTCCATGCGCAGCTTCTGCACGCTGCCCCCCTCCTCCGACTGGAACTCGCGCACAAAGAAGATGTCGTACAGCTGCTGGTTCGTCCGCAGCTTCGACAGTGGCACCGACACAACGTGCCGCCCCGTGTACGCCGCGAGCGCCTTCACGAACGCGTGCCGCCCCGTCCCCGGCGGCCCGTACACAAGGAAGCCCAGTCTCTGTGGGAACCCCTCCACGGCAAACCGCCCGCGCCGCTGCGCAAACTGGTCGACCAGCGTCAGCGTCGCGTCGCGCTGCGGGAAGAAGAGCGTGTCGAAGCCTTTGTTGCTGCGCAGCACGTACTGGTTGAAATACACCTTGTCGTCTGACTCGCCGCCGTACGCGAAGAACCACCGCGCCCCGTCGTCCTCCTCTTTGCCCGGCGCGCCCTCCGCGAACACCTCTAGCGCTCGCTGCACGAATGCGTCCAGCTTAGCGCCGGCATCCCTCGAGTTCGCACACCGCAACGTCAGCTTGTGCCGTGTCCATGGATCTCGGGAGCCTTTTCTGTGAAAAGACTCCTCCTCATAGCAGAGCTCGATTCCGTCCACCTGCACGGGCAGGTACGCATCCAGTGGCACCTTTGCCACTCGCAACCGCGCTACTGTCTCTTCCTTCAGCTTCTGCCCTTCGTCCGCGTCGCTTTCCACGTAGGCACATCGGAAGGGTGAGTCATAGTCGTTAGACTTGTAGCAGCGATACGGGTCCATGAGCACTGCGCGCATCTGCAAGCCGCGCAGCTGCGACTCTGGTACAGGATTCTGGCGCCACAGCGTTCCGCAGACGTACATTAGAACCGCATTGACCATCAGCTCATTCAAGTTGTTCACGTCATCATACAGATTCAGAGGTGCTTCATGCACTAGAACGCGGAATGCATAGCGCCTTCCAACGCCACTGCGCCATACCGACACCCCGGCCGACACCGTTGGCCACACCACTTGCACGAGGCCTACCATAAATGGAGCCAGCAGCAGCAGCCACTCCGGCGCGAATGGGGACCAGTACTCCAGTGCTGACGCAAAGGCCGACACGGTTGTGTGGATCAGCGGCCCCAGCTGCCGCAGTTGCGCAGGTGTCTCACCATTGAACAGGCTAAAGTCATTCTCATGGCTCTTGTTGTCGCTTATCACGCTGCTGCTGATTCTCGTCATGGACGTCATCAATGTACCGGCAGCATCAGCTGTGCTTAGCGTCTCCGCAGCGTCACACGCCACGCGCTGTAGGGCTGCTGGTGGGTAGTGGAAATCAAGTAGATAAAGTGAGGCAGGGGGTGGAATGGTGCACACACACACACACACACACACACGTGTATCGATGAGTCAGTGGGTGTGTTTGTGGATAGAGGGGATGGGCGCTAGGTGACGAGGGACGGAAGACATGGAAGGAGAGTGAAGGAACACGGGCAGATGAAAGGGAATTAAAGGAGAACGAGATGGAGGGATTATACAGGAAGAGCATTCAAGAAGTGCAAAGGGTGTGTCTCTGAATAGGAGAGAGAGGTTGGGGACCTCAGGTGGGGCGGTGGAGGCAGTGGACGCGCGCGTGGGTAGCATCATTCGGTATTCAGCTTTACATTGAGCGAGGGAAGGAGCGTGCGCGCACAAATCTTTCACACAGGCTGACTAATAAGAAGTAACCCGTATCGAAGTACCTCCTCGTTGCGACTCAGGACTACTCACCACACTCCCATTCACCCGCTCCCAAACCCTCTTTGGCTTATCGCTGCATACCGCAACTCACGAAGAGTTGTACGCGAGTGTGCGTCTATTAGCGTATGGCTGCTCATTGTGCCTAAATCCAAAGGCAAAAAGAACGAGCAGCACTGCATGGTGAGCGACAGAGCAGCTAAGAAAACAAGGCGAGTCAGCGTGGTGATCGCGTGATGGAGGCACCCACTCATGGCCTCCACCGCTGCTTGCTGCGGTTCTCCTCTATTCCTTCCTCACCTCTCAAAATGAATTATCCAGCAACCGCACGCTCGTCTCTGTGAGCGGGCATGACCACTTCCTTTCCTTTGCCTGCGCGAGGGAAGGGGGAGAGAGAGAGAGGAGGGAAGAAGGCTACACCAAGAGAAAAAGAGAGTAGGCATATTCCCCTTCCTCGCTCCAACTTCTGCGGTGTGTGTGTGTGGGTGAGTGCATGATCCAGCTGCTTACACCAAGGCTACACCAGTAGAAATAGAGCGGTTCGTTTAAACAAGAGGATAGATGAGCAGATATGCTGCACTTGTGCGCTGGCCAGAGTGCAAGGCTACTCGCTCATTTCAGCTTCCCGTCTCACCGGGTGGAAACAAGAAGGGGAGGGGGGCCTATGAAGAGAAAGATTCATTCGGGAGGCACAGACAGTGGAGAGAAAGCGCAAGAAGGGGCACCCAAAAAGGCCCCCGCAGCCATTTCTCAGTGGAAATGCAACCAAACGAAAGCGCCGGTACGTAAGCACACTCGTCTGGTTTGCACTGGAGAGAGAAGAGAGCTCCCTCATCCCTCCAGCCCCCATCTTGTCGCCCAACTACGCGTCCCTAGAAAGCTGCGTACATAAATGAATAGAAAAAAGTAAGCAGAGAAGCAGCACAGCGCTTCCGCAGGAAGTGGCCCACTCACACCTGCTGGGGTACACAAGGGAGCCCTAAAAGAGTAGGGGTGGATAGTATGTGCAAGGGCTGCTCTCAGCA
>NC_025868.1:309981-336119 GCF_000755165.1 Leishmania panamensis | reverse complement strand
TCCTCGGCCATCCCCACAGAGGAGGCGACGGCAATCGTCCAGCGAAATGGCGCCTGTGTTGGCGGGGTCGCACAGGCTGAACTCGATGGCACGCAGCTCCCAGCGCAAGTAGTTCACCCGGTACAGGAAGGTGGGGTACGAGACCGCATGTAGCAGCGAATCCTCCTGTGCCACCATCTGTAGGTGAGATAGATGTGATGGAGCCGCAGCGGCAGCGGTGGAGGCTGACGCGGTGACGGAGGCGAGAGGGAGGGTACTGTACTCTGCGCCGCAGCTGGCTGGTGCACAGGACGAGTAGGGTGTCCACACTTTGCTGAGAAGGCTGCGCAGCGTTTGACCCCACTGTCGCCACCACGCTGAGTCGCTGATGACCGGTAGCGCCGAGACTGCGCTCGTCGAGGACGCCACCGCACCAGCGGTGAGAGCGGCTTTGCGGTCATAATGAGTTGATCCAGGCGGGGCGCCGATGTGCAGTGGCAAAGGTCCGAAGAGGAATGGACGCATTAGCTCTGATGAGAGTTCATACGTCAGGGAATCCTTGTGACGATGCCGTTCCTGCGCGTTGCGCCGCAAGGCGCCTGTGTGTCCCGCTGTGCACGGGCGGGACGCTGAAGCGACGGAGGCGACCGCCGCCACTGCTGCCAACTTGGCTGCCTCGGGGGTAAATGACGGACGAGGGGTCGAGTACGGAGTCGTTGCTGTGGTGGTGGTGGTGGTGGCATGAGGTGTTGCCGAAGTGCATGCTGAGGAGGGCGAGGCCGCTGCGTCGTCCTCTCCAATGTTACCAGCGCCACTCACTGCAGCAGCGTAGCGGACCTGCACCGCCGGATCCACCATGATTGTGTTTAACAGGTGGCAGAACTCCCACTCGTTCAGGCGGCCGTTATCGCCTAAGTCGAATACTCTGAAGGCGCGCTCGAGTGTTTGCTGTGGGGTGGACAGAAAGGTGAAGAGCACCACGAATTCAGCGTATCCGATCAAGTTGCTTTCGTCGAGATCGATCCAGTGGAAGAGCTGAATGAAGCGCTGCAGCACAGGTGGAGGTAGCTGCAGCAGCCAGGAATAACGGCGCCGCGACTGTCCTCGGCTGCTGATAGCCTTTGCGAATAAAGAGTCGACCGTAGTGCCAGCCGTTCCAGGAAAAGCTCTCGAGGGGTTCTGCTGCATTGCCGCGTCGCTTTTGCGTGTGGCTCCAGAGCCCGCATGACGCCATAACACATCAGCACCACCGTCGTCCGGCAACAAGAGCATGCAGCGAACAAATCCCTCAAGGCTAAGGACTAGCTCGCCTGTTGCTGGGTCACGCATAGCGTAGTGCAGGAATCGATCCTTCAGCTTGTGCGGTGCCGCGCGAAATGCTTCGGCTCTCTTGTTGATGTTCGACTGCGTGGACGCCGAAGACGGTACTTCCGTGTTAGAGGCAGGCTTGACCAAGTGTCTTTCCTCCTCGGTGGCACCACGAAGATGACAATCGGCACACTGGGCGGCGGTGTCGTTGCTACAAACCGGCGAGTTGTGCGTGTGCTCCGCTGTGGTGGCGCTGGTTGCCCGATGTACACCTGTGGCTGCTGCGTTCGCCGTCGCTTCTACCAGCGCTCGTGTTGCCATGTTCAACAGATCACATACACCTCCGTAGAGAGCCAGAAGACTTTCCGTCACGCAAGCCACTCGCGCCGGCCCGCTAGCAGCGTCGATACCGTTCTTCTCGGCTGGGTTGCCGCTACTGCTGCCACCGTGGCAGCCGGACGCCGAGCAACGTGTGTCACAGGTTTGCAAACAGGACCGTGGCGCAACGGGTGTCCTGTCAGGAACGCAAAGGTATGGGGCGGTGCTCACGCCAGCTGCCACGCCGGAGGAGAAAGCCAGCATGCGTCTAATGAGCGTCATCTCGGGAACGCACACCGCACTTCGGCCGTCTGTGACTGGCGATAGATGAAGGCCAAAAGACTCCCCCCTCCTCTATTTCAAAGGCCTCCTAGTGTGCATGAAGGGAGGGAGGGGGTGAGGTATAAGGACGTGCGTGTGCGAGGGGAAGGATAATTTCCACGATACTGCGCCACCGGGAAGGCGAGCAGAGGTGTGTGAGACGAAGGGGCGAGGGGAGAGGTGGTGGTGGGGGGAGGTAGTGTGGTGCAAGGGAGAAGAGGTGCTTAGATGAAACTAGCGAATCAGAGCACGCATACACCTCAGGACGATACGCCAGCAACCCAACAGAGAGGCAGAAAAGCGCATCCACAGAGCCGATGATGATATATTCAGCAGGTAAATCGAGATCCCGAGAGCCTACGACTTTGTGCGTGTGTTTGTCTGCACCCTGTCCCACCTCCGAGTGGCGTTCAGGGCCGGGGCGGGGGAAGAGGAGGAAGGAAGCGGGTGAGCTGTCCGCGTCTAGTGGCATAGCGGATACACGTCTCCGAGAGAAACGTGCATGGAGCCTCTGCAATCCTCACCCCTCTCCTTTCGCCGCACTCTTGTATGACAGTGCACGCGTGTTTGTGTAGCCTCTCCCTCGGTCAACGCCCCGTCCCTCACCACGCCAAACTCCTGATTTCCGCTCCCTGCCTTCCTTCGCTGCCCACATTTTCCTTTTCTCATCCTCTCTCTCCATTGAGCAACAGACGATCTTCGATTAGGATCTCTTCATTCTTCAATACTACTACTGACCCGCTACCGTGTTCGACGCTTGCCTTGATGGCCCCTCCCGCAAGTAGTGAGCCACGTTCACACTGTCTTTTCGGTGGTGCGGTTGACTGCTGTGAGTGAAAATGAGAAGACCTGCTCGACATACCCACAGTGACCCATAAGCGAGAAAACGAAATAAGCAACACGGAAGGGGTACGAAAAAGGAGAGACAAAGGGCGACGGCAAGTGAGCCGTCCAGGCGCAGCGTTGCACCGCCGCTGAGGCACAGCGTGGGGTGTCTGCTGAGGCTCTTTTTGTGCGTTTATTGCGGAAACCGTGCTGAGCTGGGCGATGCTGGTTAAGTTGCTTCTTTCTCCTTTGCTATGAAGTAAAGCGATTTTAGGCCAGTGCCTGTGGACGGGGCGGATGCAGAGAGGGTCGGGAAAGGGAGGGGGCTCCTGGGGCCATCCACGGAGACGCCAGCTGCATTCCCTTCACGGGTAGCGCGTGCGCGAGAAAGTTAAAACGAACCCTCCAAAATACCATTCAAATCAACCGAGCAGGCTGCGTTAGCACGCGCACACCTAAGCGTGCGAGCGAACTCACTGGAGAGGGGGGGGTAGTACACTTGCAGGCCACCCTTCTTTTCCCGCAGGTTTATTTTCCGCTGAGAAGGATACGATTCTTAAGGTAGCTCCGACGCAACGCTATCCAGGACCTGACCGCCGGCATCAGCAGCGACGCTCCGCACTGACATCCCTCTACGTCGTAGGCCCCTGACCCTGTCACCACCAGGGGTGGTCCCGTATTGGCCGGGATAGAGGAGCTGCCTGGCTACCCCGCACAGAGAGAGAGAGAGCAGAGCGCTGGACCCCGGGGAGCCGCGCGCTGAGGTGTTCTCCCAGTTGTTGAGGGAACTACAGAGAAGCGCACCGAGAGCAGAAAAAAAAAGAAAAACGATAATGGGAGGAGGCCAGAGAGCAAGCGGGTGTGTGCCTCTGCCTAGGCGTTGAATCGGGTGCCTATGCGCCTATGTAGTGATTGCTTGCAGGCGCGTGTACTTGTACAGGTAGAGACGAAAAAGAGGCAATGCATATCGTTGTCGGCAGTGAGAAACCGGGGAAACGAGAGGATGTTGACACAAAGACAAATGAACAGTGAAAGCAAAGACACGTCCCCCCCCACACACACAAGCACTTGAGGAGTAAGATAAAATATAAGCAAAATGTTTCAGAGAGCCACCGCAGAGGTGCAGTGAGCATTATTGCGCGTACAAACAACGTTGAAAATAATGCAAGAAGTTAGCACACAACTGAAGCGACTGGACTACTATCATGTCAAGCTAGGCAAACCGGTCGTAAGCCCCGTCACATGACGGCCCATCAACAGCTGTCTTCCTATTTCGCGCGTTCCCTCACCTTCGCTGTCCTCTCTTTCCTTCACATTCCGCCCAAACGCTTCATCAGCGTAACCCCATAACTTCCTGGACACACTTCGCGGGTCACTCTGCTTCGCTTCCGCTCGCACATGCGTTCTCCGGTGTGTGACGCTAGCGTATGTGTCTCGATGAGCGAACTCCAGAAAGAGAGCACGAGAGGAAAGTAAGGAAAAAAAAAGAACAGACAAGTACAGACACACACACACACACGCATATGCACATCCGTATACACATACACAAGAAGATCAATCAATCAATCAATATATATATACATATAGATGTGCCACTACTCAAAGACGCATCCATGCACTTAACGTGAGCACAGACAATGAGCAACAGGATCAGCAGCACGAGTCAATGCCATCGTCTACAGTACTCACATACAGAATCCGAAGCCTAGTAGAGATGAAGGGAAACAAAGTGGGTATCGGATGGCGTGCGCTGGAGGCGACGGGAGGGGAGCAAAAGAAAGAGCGAGAAAAGGCCTTGACACCTACTGTCTCATGCGCTGCTACTCAGGCAGTCATGGCCGATATCCTCTCACTTGGTATCTCCTACTCACCACCCAGCTTATCCTCTGGACGAATGGTCGCCATCGTGTAGAAGCACGGTACTATCGGTACTCTACTATTGTAGTCCACAGCTGCTCCGATCACCGTCGCGTCGCTCATATTTACCAGTGCATCAGCGCCAAGTCCGGGAAAGCTAATAGTAAGCAGATTCCTGGTCTGGATGCAGGGTGTAGCCAGCGTTGGCAACGGTACGCGTTGCGGCATCTTTGACAGGTGCCGCAGCGATCTAGGGAGGCGCAGCTTCACGTCAAGAGCCGCCGAGGCACGAGGGATGAGCTCACCACCTGGTGGCGAGACGACCACCGACACGATCGGCTGAATCGTGTTATACGAGTCCCCCTGCGCGATGAGGTGCTGCTGCTGGCTTAGTGTCACCCGCACCGTTCGAATGGGTGTCTTGAGGCTGGTGTTCATCAGAGAGAGGTGCACATTGAGGTAGTTCGTCGCTGTAGGGCTTGAGGCAGGGCTGGTGTTCCCGCAGCTGCGCCACGGGAGTAGCGCCACAGCCGGCACTGAGACGGATAACGTGACGCTCGCCTTGGGGTCTCTGCTGCGGCCAAAGCATCCGGGCTCGACAGCGAGAGGGATGTCTCGCGTCACCATTGTCTTGTCCGTCCTGCACAGCTGTTCATACTGCTGGCTGGCGATGGTGGGCAGAACGTAGAGAGGAATCTCGGTTCTCTTATCAAACCCGCGCGGAATGTCAGCGATGGCGCGCAGTACGTAGGCAATCTCAGCATCTCCGGCGGATGTGTGACAGTTATACGTCGGTGGCGCGCTTGCCGGAATCTCAAAGTCGAACGGGTACTCATAAATCCCAGGCGCGAGTGAGGCGCCACCGCGGCGGCCGCACTCCTTCGAGAAACCGAAGAAGGTAATGAGGTGCTCGAAGTGGACAAAGGACTGTTGCCGTGTGATGGTGAAGCGGTCCTTCTTGGCCTTGAAGAAGACCGCCTCCTGGCCGCGGGCCACGAGGCGAATCGCCGTCACTGACACCTCTTTCAAAACTTCGACGCGAAGGACGCCGGTAACGTGCTGCCCTGGTAAGCACGTTGTCGCCTCTGTGATGATCAGCAGCCGTATCTTGTCCTTGTCGAGCAGCATCGCCACAGTCGATAATTCAGGGCTGGCTCGAGAATGATGGTGATGAGGGGGAGAAGGCTCGAAGGGAAGGGAGGTGAAGGGGAAGAGGAACTGAGTGTGTGTGTGTATGTGTGCGGGCGGGCGTGTGTGTGTGAGGTGTAAGGGCGGCGGCGTGGCATTGGGGGAGGGGGGGGAAGTAGCAGCAAATGAGTATGGGCCCCAGGGAAAAACAACGCCGAGCAAACAAATAAACTCAAAGCAACATGATGACCACCACACTAGGGGCTTCACACAGAGAGCAGAACACGCACCCACATGCCAGGAGGCGGCGGTCAGATGCACAGAAAAGGCGATGAAGGGGCGAGGGGAAGGACTTGATACGTAAGCCGGAGAGTAAGGCAATAACGTGTAGAAGAAAAGAGGACGCAACTGATGGACGGACAAGATGGGGCGGTGGGCGGGAGGACGAAGGGAGGGGGAGGGAGGGGGGGGGGGAAGGAAACGGTAAGAGGATTTACGAAGAAGCACACAAGGGTAGTATGCGGGCAGATGGATCGATGAGAGACGAGAGAAACGAGAGGCCGACAAGCAATGCAGGCCGGATGTGAAGGCGGAGACATTCCACATGAAATGCGAGAACAATGGAAAGAGCGACGAGCAATAAAAACGCCCGCCCCGTAGCCTTCAGTTGTGCTCGTTCTCCTTTCCTTTTTGTCGGCCCCTCCCCCCCCGGTCAGCTACATTTTGCACCTGGTCGGTATGGCTACGTAGTGGATGAGCGTAGGCGACGCAGTTTCGTTTCCTCGCTGTGGACCTACTCGGGCGTGCCCGCCAGTCTTTCGCGGTATGGACGTTCATTCGGCTTTCCCCTTCGCTTCTGTAGGCTTCTTTTCCCTTTGCGCGGCTACCGATGAGGTGGGTGAGTCAGCCCGTGCCGGTGTTCGTGTCACCCAAAGAGAAAAGAGAGAGAGAAGGGAGCACACTAGGGGCGCAGTGCAGGCCCATAAAAGTACGGGGGCCAACCAGTCGACCAGTAAAAAGCACTGGAAGCGAAAAACAAAGGGCCATAGAGGAGCCGGTGGAGACTAACGTGGCTGTCAAGTTGAGTGTCGAGTCAAACAAGATCAAAGCAGAACTTGAGCTTACGATAGCCGTCACCAGTCGTTTCTTTCGAGGTGTCCCTCCTCGGTCACACAACATAAGCCCAAACGCCACTCTGCCCCCGGCCTCTGACGGGTCCATCGCGTGGTGCGACAGAGCCGTAGGGCACGCACTGCAGCAACACCCACTCAGCCATCGGAGCACGGCATCCACCTCAACCTCGGCCCACCTCCCGCTCCGCGGGTCACTACGTGATGCGCCCTCCCCCCTAGAGTGGCTCAGGCTCTCCACCAGCAGGCAGCGAGGGCTGGATGGGATACGTTCGAGTCACGTCAACACTTCACCTACCACATGAATGGCACAGACCTGTTTGCCGTGACAGGTCGCTCCGACGCAACGCTCTGACGTCCCTCTACGTCGTAGGTCCCTGACCCTGTCGCCACCAGGGGTGGCCCCGCATTGGCAGGGATAGAGAAGCTGCCTGGCTACCCCGCACAGAGAGAGCAGAGCGCTGGACCCCGGGGAGCCGCGCGCTGAAGTGTTCCCCCCTCCGTCATCAGAGTAGTCAACAAAAGAGCTAAAGAAGGGTCGCAGGGTGGGGTGGGGGAGGAATGGTGAGTGAGGAAAAAGAGAAAATGGAGGGAAAGGGGTGGTGGTAGTGGGGCTCTGACGTAGAGCTGAATGGGGAGAGGCAACCACAAAGCGAGAGTCAGAGTCGATGAGCACAGTAAAGAGAGGGAGGACAGTGAAGTAGAGGGACAGCGGAATAGAAAGCGGTGAGGATGAATTAGGAGGAGAGAAGAACACAAGAAGAGAGAGAGACACACACCCACACCCACACACACACACACAAACACGCACACACAAGTGGCACAACGATAAGGGAAAACGGAAGGCGCCAACCTCAATGAGTAAGGGGGGGGGGGTAGAAGAGCCCCAGGTGAGAGGGGAGAGGCAAGGCAGAGACGTGGCAAGATGGAAAGAAATATGTTGGGCGGAGGTGAGCTATCAGAGAGGGAGAGAATGGAGGAGATGATGATTGGGATCTAAAGAGGGGAGGGGGGAGAGTCGCGAGATGTGCGATAGGGGCAAGAGCCTTTGTGTCGAGGCATTTATGTGGAGTGAGGTGGGTGAGGCTGCTGAACATAACAGCACGAGAGCGCACAGATACCGGCACCTAAGAAGGCAACAGGAGAGGGTAAAGGAAGGATGGCAAACGAGGAGCGGTAGGAGAGGTCATACAGGGGAACCAGAGAAATTGAAAATAGGCGCATGCTCGTCTGAGAAGTCACTTTGTCGGCAACAAAAAAAAACTGAGCTGGCGTGCCAGTCGATCTGCGAGGAAGAAGAAGAGGAAGAAAGCCGCGCTGTCCGCCGGCATCCTGGCACGGGGAGAGCGCGGGGACGTATGAATGCCTAATGCGCCCCCGTGTTGCCTGTGCAATCGAATCACCTCGACTTGGAATGTGGCCTCCCCCCTGAGCGTTGCCTTCTTTTGCCTTTGTTTACGTCACCTCACCTGCTCGCTTGCCTCGCCTCCGTCGAAAAGATCGAGACCCGCTTACACGCACCCGCACAGTCAACACGACAACATCGATCTCTCTCACTTCCGATTTCCTGCGTCTTGATAACTACGCGGCCATGATGGAAGTGACGTGTGCTGGGTAAAAGAAGGGAGAACACTTTGCGGGGGAGTGGCGCTCCACAAATATGATCAGCTCGCGCACCGCCTGCAGGAGGTGCGTTGCGTGCTCGTTGTTCAGCAGGTGCGCGATTCGGTTGCGCTCCACCCGCTCCATCGACCGGCGCATGTGCACCTCGCCACCAGAGAAGAGCCCCAGCTTCCAGTTTGCCGTGCCCATGGTGATGTCTACGTAGTCCTGCCGCACCGCCATGAAATTACGCTCTTGCCGCAGGTGGCGCACCACCATGGTGTGTAGGTTTTTCCGAAGGTCGGGCGGGATAATCAAGTCCGCCGCCGCGGTGGATGGCGACGACGCCGCGGCGGAGGTTTCGTGGTCACTGCAGACATACGAAAGTAGCTCCAGCGCGTTCTGCCGGGTACGCGCCAGCGCTCGCCACTTGTCCACTTCCTCGGCAATGGCGCGACCCTGCAGAAGTTGCGCATCGGCCGGGAGCGCGTTTTGGAGGGCAAAGTAGACGACGGGTGACCAGCCCTGCTGCGACGGTGCAAGCAATCCTTCTCGGGGCATGGCGGTCGACGTTAGGCAGCACCGACCGTTGCGTTGGTGCGGGTCGAGGCTGTGCTGCCAGAGCAGCGCGACGAGATACCACAGCGCGGGCAGGAGCTCCGCGAGTTGCTGCTGAGCTTCTGGAACCCCGCCCACTTTAGCATCGACTTTGTTTTTACTGTCCACCACGTCTTTCCGCGGCCCTGCCTCCACCTCCGCCTTGATCTGGGCAAGAAGCTCAAACTCGCGATCCAGCACCGTCATCTCCGGCAGCCCCGTCGCACGCCTGACGGTAGGATTCGGTGTCACGAACTGAGCCAGGATGTAGTCGCGCAGCGCGCGTGGAATAGGGAAGGGAGACGATGACACGGTCAGAGAAACACTCGGCTCAAGGAGAGCACTAGCGGACGGCGACTGATGCTGCGGCTGCGACACGGCGGACGCTAGAGCAGTGGTCGTGACGGAATGACCAGTTGAAGCCAGAGTCTTGTTTGATGCTTGCTCCGCGACCCAGTAGTGTTCCAGCTGGGTGAGGCATGTCTGCAATACTGCGACGCCCATCTCGCGCTGAGCCAAAACGTCCTCGCCGCTCTTCATCAACGGCTGTGCCGACGTGCTGAGCGAAGCGCTAGGCGGGGTGCTGACTGACGCACCCGACCTCACATTGAGCTCGTCACTCGGGTCAGCACAGGACAAACCTGTAGAGGTGTTCACAAGCCCGACCAGCTTCGATTCCTGCTCCATATCCTCCCGGCTGCGCTTTGGGCCTGCCGTGGTCCTGCTGAGTGCCCCTTGTTGCTGCTGCTGCAAGGTTCGCACGCTCTGCAGAGCGACCACATACGGGTCAGAGGTGGCGCTGACGGTTCCAGCAATGCTGCTGCTAGCAGCTGCATGTCTCCCGGTAGCGTTCGTGGCACTCTTGGGGGCTGCTGCCACGCGTTCAGCGAGACCAGGCGTGTGTGCCGGAGGGTTACCACTTACACCCGCCGCTGCAGACGGTTCATCTGAGGTCCCGTGGGGCTGTTGCCGCTGCTTTTGCTTCTTCTTCAGTAGTCCTTGCAGTCCTTCGAAATTCATCTTGGAAACGGTGGTACGCAAAGTGGGAAAGCGCCGTTCTTCTTGTGTGTGTGTGTGTGTGTGTGTGTCCGTATTGACTTCTAAGTTAGTCTCGTTTGCGTCTTGCGGTAGTGGGGGGTTCCGGCGGTCGCAGCCGCCTCTGCACTCTTGCGTTGGTCGGTGGCGCAGGGAAGAAGGCGGAGAGCGGTGTGTGCCTGTGCGTCTGCGTAACGTGCAAAGCCGATCGCTGAGCACAGGGCAGACGAGTCAGACAGCGACGGTGTGGTTCATCAATGGGCGTTGCATGACCGGGATTAGTGAGGTCCAGGGGGGAGAGACACAGCAGAGAAAATTGTGACGGAAAGCAAAGGGTAAGCGCGAAGGAAATACTTGAGGGATGGACAACAGCAGGGGAGGGGGGGGAATGTGAGTTGAGACACACTTGAAGTAGAGAAACAAAGTGAGAGAGGAGGAAGAGGAGGGGTGCGAGACGCCTCGCCTCTTTACAGATGCAAGGGCATTCGCCAACGTACATGGTAGCGACACACTGTGGCTCCGTGCTGCACACGCACACACAATACACCGCGGCAATAAGGCGCGGAAGGCGAAGAAGAAAGAGGGGGAGGGAGCGGCGAAAATGCGACCATTAACTCGTGCTCTAAGAGCGGCTCGTTTTTCCCCCAACACTGCACCCACAAGTGCCTCCGTCGTCTTGTGCACGCTTTCGCTTCCCTGTTGTTTCGCTCCTTCGATTTCGACTCGCTGCACGCAGTACAGGGTACGAGTGCAGCAAGATGCAAGGAGAGAGCGTCACGCGCACATCTGACCCAGACACGGTTTCTTCTGCCACTCGCCCAGCATCCCTACTGCAGGTACACACTCAGGGTGTGTGCTGCTGTTGCTACTACTTCACCCCAGCTCACCCTAATGGGAAGGGCGAGAGCAAATCCTCCCCGCCGAAACAGAACGAGGACGACACAGAAAGGAGAGAAAAGCAGAACGCCTGACAGGAGGTTTGCTCAGAAGGGTGGGAAGAGAAGGGCAAGGCAAAGAAAAGATGTACATGGCGCACGTGTCTGCATAACCTCCTTCCCCCGAGCTCATTGTTTCCTTTGCCTTCTCGTTGCTAGGCTTGTTTACATACATTCACTACATAATGTCAGCAATAGTGCACGGGGGAAGGAGGGAAAGAGAGAGAGGGAGAAAGAGAGCGAGCAAGTGTACGTGTGTGTGTATGTGGGCAATGAACTGCATCACAGCAACAGCAATCGTACACGGCAACAGCAACAAGATACCTCTTACCACTCCACTCCTCAAATGATTAAGCGAGGTGGACAGGTATAGCGGCGGCAGTATGAGTGGCAATCAGGTGGAAAGCAAAAGACGAAAGGGAAAGGGTGGAGAAGGCGCACAAGACATCTCGAAGAGCGGGGGGCTTACACCACCGCCTTCGCACCCGTCTTTCGTCTGGCCTCCCCACGCGAGTCTTCGTCCTAACCCCCCTTTTTTCCTCCCACTCCATTTTTAGTCTACATGAGAAAACACAACGACTCAAGTAAAGCGGCAAGTGCACCTAAAAGAGAGAAGAGCAGCACACCCCAGTAGACGCCTTTCTTTGCCTGCCTGCTGCGAAGCGCCCCCGGTCGTGCAAGCCTGAGAAGTGACGCCTTCACGGAGGGGGTGGGGAGGGGGGGTGAGGAGGGGGGGGAGCAGGGAAGAGTAGCATACGAAGCTCAGCTTCCAACAGCGCGCACGTGGGCATGTCTGGGGGGGGGGGGGAGGGGAGGGGAGACTTGCGCCACCTCTCCTCTCCCCACGACACGCTGACTTCTACCTACGCTGCTGCTTTTTTTTTTGTACACCGTTGATTCACTAGACGGATGCTGTTGTCTGCCCTTTCCAGACCTTCGCCTTTTCCTTTGCCAGTTCAGCCGCCTTGACGCGCACGCGATCGTGCGCTGTCTGAGCGAATTCCTTTGCCACCGGGTTGTACTGCGGGTCTTCGATAAACTGCGCGAACAAGGATTGAATGCGCTTCCGCAGACTGGTCAGAGACGCCTCCTTGCGTCCACGGTGCAGCAGGTCCGCCTCACGATCGATGAGCTCGCAGAGCTCCTGCGTGAGCCCCGAGCTGGCGCTGAACTCCCGCACCGTCCACTTGACACGCAAGAGGGTGTCTACCCGGGTCGCCGCCGCCGATGAGAGGCCAGCAGCGGCGCTGTTCGCTGTCGCAGGGAGGGATGGCGGACTGCGCGCAACGTTCATTGTCATTAGTCCCGCCGACGTCGGAGACGATAAGGAGACAAGGTCGCCTTGCGCTAGGCTTGGCAACGCTGCAAAGGTTTTTACCGTCGTTGCAGAGGCTCCAGAGGTGAGGCACAGTCGCTCGTACAAGTCGCGCAGCTCGGCAGCGCGCTGTGTTTCGGGGGTGCTCACGTGCACGGTGCCCCACTGCTTGGGGGCGGCCATTCGACTCAGCGTCTGCATGAAGCGCTTTTCCTGCTGCGTCTTGCCGACCTCGCGACGGCGCTGGTCGAGTTGCTGAAGGAGCTGCAGCTCCGTCTCCGTGAGCGCCAGCAGCGCCGCCCTGATTTCAGTCGGTGATAGCGACGGGTCGCGCTGGATTCGCGCGGCCTCGTCGGCGCGCCAGTTGAAGATGTCCTGCTTCACGCGCTCAAAGTCAGCAGCGCTGCGCGGGTCATCGCGGCGCAGCTGTGCGGCGTCCTCCACCGCCTTCTGCAGTGCCTCCTCCCGGCGCTGACGTTCCCCAGCGCGGTGCTGACGCGCTGCCTCGGCCACCTCGAGCGCTGTGCGGATGCGTCGCGCCTTCCACTGGCGGTACATTTTCTGAATGATAATCGCCATCTCAACCCGCAGCGCCTGCAGCTCGGCTGCCGTGAAGTACGGCCGAGCCACGACAATAAAGTCGTGAGCTGTATTTAAGAGCAGATCCACGCGCGGCGTCTGAACGCACCCTTCCCGGCGTGTCTGGCAGCTGCGCGAGACGCCGAGGGTCTGCGTCTGGCGAGTGCACCGATTTGCCGCTGAGCCCGTTGCCGTCGCGAAGGTGGAGTAATCCAGGTCGCGATGATAGAGCTGCGTTGCTGCGTGCAGTCGTACCTTCTCCGGGTGACGCTTGTCGCGGTACCCGCCGAGGAACGCTCTTTCTGCAGCTACGGGGCCGTCTTGAAGGACAGCGACAATGGCAAAATTCGGCGCTGCCGTTGATGCCCCGCCACCTGGGCCGGCGCCGCCGCGTCCCCCGTGTGACACCGGCAGCTGCTGAGCGTCATGAATGGCCTGCATGCGACGAATTACTTCATCGTAGCTGTATCCCTGTCTATGTCCGTCAACGAGGGCTTGGGGCGGCACTTCGAACTTGTGCGGCCGCACACGGATGCACCGCGCGACGTAGTTGTCGGGCCCAAGGTTGCAGAGGTGCGCCGGCACAGCCATAAGCGACGCCTGTGCTTCCTCATCCCCGCCATTGCTGTCATCGCGCACGAATCCCGTGCTGTGAGCACCGGCGCTGTGCGCATCCTCGACCTCTGGGAAGGTGATAGAGACCCAGATGGGCTCAGCACGGTCGTTGACAATGCTCCCCGCGGCACCGCTGCTGACGTCGTCTACGTTGCCTGCGCTATTGCAGCCCTCCATGGTACTCGTCACATCACAATCCAGGAAGAGAGTTCCCATGAAGCGAAGGCGTTTGTGCTGGTGGAAGAGCCGAAACGATTGCGGGTGAACAAGGAGGCGCCGGGCGATGCCTTCGAAGAGATCCTTCGCAACAAGAACCCAGTGCGGTGCCACGTAGTCTCTAGGGCTACTGCTTAGACCCGAAGGAGTTGCTGCAGTAGCCTCTGCGTTGACTGGACAGGATATGTTCGGGCGGTGAACGGGTACCGTAAGTCGGGTGACAGCTCCCATTGGAAGCATGGTCACGGTTACCTCGGCCGTTCCGTGCGGTGCTTGAGGGAGAAGGCTCGCGCGCGTCGCGGCCACGGGCTGGTGCTTGAATGCATGAAGGGCAGCCGAGGTATTAGCGGTACTTGTTCGACACTCGCCTAAATCAGCGGCAGCAGGAGCACTAGTACCACCATGATCATCATCACCGTATTGCTGATATTTCTCTGCTACTTTCACGTCCACGTCTGCGTCTACCTGCGTGCCTTGAGTTGGCTGGCGAGCTGCCGCTGTGATGGTTGCATAGTCGCGGTGCTCTGCTACACCCACAAACCTTGAAGGGCTACTGCCTTCACCTCCCTCCGCCACCATTTCCTCGTACTCGGGGGAGTTCACATCGTCGCCGTCACTGACGCTGGGGGGGCAGAGGGTGGAGGAGCCCTGTCGCGGTCGCACATCGCACGCGACATTGACGGCGAGGTCCTCTTCAGCTGTGCGCAGTTGAGCGTAATAGCCCACGTTGTCCTCATTGTGGATGGCCCGCGGAGGAGCGACTTCGTGTCCTACCTCGGAGTCTTCCTCTGCACTATCGACCTCGGTGTGAACAGGCGAGGTCGCCATTGTTTCTGTCACTTCCTGTTCGTTGACACCGCTCTCATCCGAGAGAGACTGCGGCCCGCCAGTGAACTTGCCAGCGCTGCCGCTCATCACTGCCTCTGCTTGCTATAATTCAATCAATATGTATGTATATGTGTGTGTGTTTTATATATTTCCGTAGGGAGTTGCTATGCGATCTCAACAGAAGGGGGGGAGGGGGGGGGGGAAAGCGCTCTGACGAAAGGGAGGTGCGGACGGCGTGTGGAAAGACGGACTTGTGTGAGCGTGTCGATGAGTGTGGACGTTCAAGAAGGGGTGACTGCAAGGCGCCTACCAATGCTGACCTTACTTATGAGGAGTGATGGTCCGAGAGCGACGTGTGGAGAGAACCGAGGCAGCAGCTACGTCAGCACATCAGGCACACACACACACACACGCACGCACGCACCGATGCTTGTACGGGATCTTACTGCCGCAGACGCCTGCTGGTGGCAAAGTCTCTGTCACTCTCACACTCGTTCACACGCGTGTGTGGTTCTCCTCGAATAATAGCCAGCGTCACGCTTCGCGTATTCTTCTTCGCTAGACGACACAGAGATGTGCGGGGTGGTGGTGGTGGGCGGAGGTGCGGCGAAAGAAAGGCCTCCACGTGCACAATCGTAGCGGGAGTGGGTGTGGGCGAGCGAGAAGGGGGGGAGGGAGGGAGGGGAGAGTGGACGAGAGAGAGAGAGAGAGGTGGTGAACGGCGTTACAGGGAAGAAAAGGAGAGGCAAAAAGCGCAACAAGGAAATGGAGAGAGGAGTTGGCAGTTATACCGAGAGAGGTCTGCGGTGCCCGACGCTGGAGCGGTGTTGTTGTTGTTGTGGTGGTGGTGGTGGTGCTCTCTCTGTCACAGACTTCTGACACACACACACACGACGGAAATGGCAGCGAGACGCGACAGGAACTCGTGAGGGGAGAGTAAAGGGGAGGGGGGGGGTATGGGGGACGCTCTGGAGGTGCACCACCGCACACCAGCCATAGAATGTGTCGGCCCATACGGCTACGGTCTCCATCTTCTGGCCTTGTGGCAGGGGAAAGGAGTGGGTGGCGCACCTTCCTCCTCCCCTTCCCACTAGTTGACTCACTTATCCCGATGTCCGGTGCCGCGTTCCGTGTGTGGCTGTCTCGTGCTTCCATTTCCCTTTACTTTTGGGTCCCAAGTAAGGGGGGAGGGCGTAGAGAGGAAGGTCAACGAATACACCAGTGAGCACGAGCAAAGGGGAGAGGGAGACAGACACCGAATACAGAGACGAAGAGAGGGGGAGGCGAGTGGTAGAGGGGGAGGCAGCTTTTTTTCCATTACAACCCGCCTCCTCTTTTCTCCTCCTCCTCACTGGCCTTCATCATCAGTAGCTTCATCTGCTCCTGTACCAGTTGCTCATTCCCTTGCTGATAGGTGATGTAGGCCACTGCCCCGACTGCAACCACTGCCGCGATCCCTCCAACGGCGCGCAGCATCTTTTTTCGTAGAAGTATTTTGAGGGGTTGTTGTAAGAGGGTGATAGTGGAATAAAAAAGAACGCTAGATATCCATCCCTCAATACCGCCAACCCCTGTGTTGAGAGAGGAGAGGAGAGAGGGAGAGAGGAGAGGGAGAGGAACGAAAGCCTCTTCGCTAAGTCATAAAGTTCCCTTGTGAAAGTGGGAAAAGGCACCAGGAAAGAGGTCGACGTCGCAACATGCGTACGCTGGCCAATGTGCAGGTGCGGCTAGGAGGCTGTTTACATCAGCAGGAGACGTGAATGTGAAAGCTAATGGAGGGAGGGGGAGAGAGAGGGAGGGAAGGAGGATGGGGGGATGGGAGTGGACAGGTGAGGGAGCTGTTCTGTGTTCCTGCAAGACGAGTGGTTGGCAACGGGGTGTGCTGATGCACTGGCGAGGCATACCCGCTCCCAGGCCACAGTCGCTTGGGATTTCATTCTTCTATCCTAGTTTCACACCACAGGAGCGGGAGGGACTATTGTGATCAAGGGCTGAGAGACTCACTCGCACACGCGTGTGCAAAGCGTCGATGTAAGGGCTGGGATAAAGACAGCATGCCTCAACCTCTTTCTCTGTTCCCTTGTCGCAACCCCCCCCTCTCCTCTCTCTCTCCCGCGGTCTGTGTGCTCGCTTTTCTCGATCTTCTTGCTTACCAAAAGGCACTGCTAGACGCCCAGAACATCACCCAAGAGGGGAGAAAAAGAAAAACAGAAACGAACAGCGCTCGCAGCTGATGTCTCCGCCCTCTGCTAGACACGTCAGGCATCCCCCCATCACACCTCTACACAGAGACCCATACCCACAACCCACCTACACCCACTGGAAGAGCTGCATAGGGTGCATCCTTTGTTTGGGTTTCTTTGATTTCACTCTTCTTCACTCATCCTCTTGTGTTTTCCCGCAAGCTTGACTTCTGACCCCGCCACACCCCTGACACACGCATGCGTTTGCCCCCCTCTCCTGCCTACATCACACTTACAGCGACACAGACGAACGTACGAGCAGACACAGGCACACAGAAGAAGCTGAGCGTGCATGCCATCGTTCAAGAGCAGATCGACGGCGATTCTGGAAGAAAAAGGTAAAAACCACTACTACCGCGCGCGTTGTATGCCCAGCGCGTGCATCCTCGTCAGCTGTATGTGCAGCTGTGCCAGCATGTGAGCGTGACTGGCTCTGTTCGGGTGTATGACCCGCAGTGGGTCACACATACACACAGACAGAGAGACAGAGAGCAACAAAAGTGCGGCCTAGCGTCCTCAACTGCTCAGCTCACTTTTTCCCCCATTCCGCTCTCTACTTCACCTGTTTCTGAACTTGCTCCATAATAATCTTGTGGAATTCCTCCGTGGTCTGGTGCGGCTTCACCACGGGCTTCCCGCACAGCTCGTAGGTCGACGATTCAGCATTGTGGGCGAGGTTGCTCAGCGCATCTGTCGCCTCTTGCACCTCAAAGAACTTCGACTCCGCCACTTCTGCCTCTGGTGCTGGGCTACACTGGCTATCCTTGATGCGGGCCGCAGCGATGGCCTTGTCCTCCATGATCTTGCTACCCACACCACCATTGCCAGACGCCGGACCAGTGTTGGGCCCCTGCTGCTGCTTGTACTGTAGCACACGGGGGCTCACCCACTTCCCCCCAGACGTCTTGTTCGCGGACGACATTACTCACTGTCGTTTCGCGGAGGGCTTTGTCGGGTGTCGACTGAGTCACGGGGGGGGGGGAGGCGTGTACTTTCGTCTTTGAAGTGCGCCTTGCGTGCCTATCCTTCTCGTGCAGCTGGTGAAAGTGTATTGCGTGCGAGGGCTTTGACTTGCACAAAAAGGCAAAAAGGGCCGGTCCCTGTAGACGGTCGTGCGTGCGCGTGTGTAAAGGAGTAGTCGACAAGGGGCAGTGGTGTATGTATGGGTGCCTGTGGGAGAGGTGGAAGAGGGCTGCTGACACGTGCACGCGCTCACTCACGGCTCTAACAGGAATACACTTGCAAGAGGGAGCGAAAAGGAAAAGTAGGAGGGGTGGGACAAGTCAGTGGACAGAGAGGTTGTGTGTGTAGGCGAAGATAGCACGAAGGCTGGAGAAGGGCACGGGACCACAAGGCACAACAGACTAACAGAACACACCGACAGACAGACCAAACTGGAGTTGAGCGCATAAAAGTTTCACTTTGCACGACCAGTGAGGAAGTGGGTGAGAGGAGTATGTGGGAGGGGGTGAGTGGGATAGAAAGGGTGGCGATGGGGTGAAGGAGAGGGGGAGATGGAGAGCGGAATGGCGAGGCAGAAGGCACTAGAGGAATGGTGGGAATGATGAAGCAGAAAAGACCCCCAAAAGTGGCAAGTGCCCCTCCGAGTGTGCATGTGCTTGGCGAGAATGCACTGGGCATGTGGGGAACGCATTTCCCCCTCCCCGGTCGCAGAAGAGCAGGAGTGCCGGAGTGCCGGAGTGGATAACACCAATGCCCACGCACACATGTGTATGTGGTGGTGGTGGTGGGGACAACGAACGCTTTGGCTCACTTATCATTATCTTCGCCAGCTGCACTGCGCCCCGATGCTTCAGCGCCGACGCTCACCTTGTCGTGTTAGCTCACTCACTTCTTTGCACCGGATGGAGTAGAGGGAGGAAAAGTAAATACGGCACTTCTGTAGCCCTTCTTGGATTGTGTGTTGGTGAATGCTCAGTCATACACCGACGCACGCACATGCATAAGCGACAAATAGGAGAGTCGCCCCTCGTTCACATCAACGTGCCCCTTTCTCACCGCCTTTTCTCCTTCGGCGTCAGTAGCTCGGTGGCCTTCTCACACCCTTGATAACCACACACGCCACGCCTCCGTATCGCGCCGCAGGTCAGGACAGGCCAGCCGCTCCATCACGGTGGTGGGCTCGTCATCCATTTCCAGTTCCGTCAGCGGCTGCGTCAATACCGTCGTATACAGCAGCGCTTTCATGTGCGAGACGCTCATGACGCCGTTGATTGCGGTGTGGCCGGTGGGGGAGGCCACTGTAGTGGTCACTGTTTTACGCCCTGCGAAATGGCAGATATCAGCTGCAGACCCACCGCGGTCATCATCGCCACCGCGGCGAGAGCGATACGTTGACGCAGAAGCGTCGGTCTCCGGCCCTCCCAAGGGGCCTTTCGAATACCGGCGCACCTTTGTAGCAGTTGCACTATCGTTACCGCCTCGGTCACGGCTGTCGACGCCCTTGCCCTTATCCCCCTCGACTGCCTCGTTCCCGTCATCGACGTTCTCCTCGTTCTCTTCGGCTGCTGCTGCTGCTCGGGACAGCTGCGCCTCATACAGCTCCACCTTCCAACGCAAAAAACTGTACGTGCCGCGCCGGCGCGACATGGCAGGCCACAGCGACGAGCCACCGCAGTTCTTGCTGTTGCTACTGCCGCCGTTGCTGACGTGCCCGGGGGCGCTCGTGGTGGATGGGGGAAGGCTGATGAAGTAGTCGTTGCTCGTGCCGTAGAGATACGCTCCGGCAAGGAGAGGCGCACCCCAGGGAAGGCGCGGGTGATTACGTGATGGCGCAAGTGCGCCTTCTGGGAAAACAAGCGCGGCGGTCGCGGGTGAAGGTGACACGAATGCCGCAAAGCCATAGGACGAGGCGGGCACGGACGGTACTACGCTGGCGCCGCTGAAGCCAGAGCTAAGAGTAGCTGCCCTTGTGCTGGATTCGGCAGATCCGCCAGCTGCTGCCCTCTCCGGAATCGGTGGTAGTCTCTGTTGGCGCCACTGAAGCCACAAACGGTAAACAGCGGCACGCCAAGCATCACGTTGAGCGTCACCGCCGCGTTCGAAGGGGACTGCGGCTTCAAGGGATAGGAGACGCTGCAGCGCTGCTGCTGTGCGCTGCGACTGGGACCACGTGCGCCACTCGAGGCCCACTACCTCGTGTTCGATCTCGCGTCGCGCCGACTCGGAGAGTTCGGCACATCGTTGTGGATCGTGGCAGCTGCAAACGTACCCTGTAGTCCTGGAAGCAGTGCTCGGCTCACCGCTTGGCAGGTCTTCGGCCGAGGTAGTGATGGGGGTGTTTGGAGCCTCGATGTACTGTGATGGCCTTTGCGCATTGCCTCGGGCCGCTGATGCGTACAGCGCTGGCACGCCTGCTGCCACCAAGTCGACTAGCTGAGTTGCCGACAGGGAAAATATAGAGTCCTCTGCGATGCTTTGCGGTCGTGGGGGAGCGAGGGGGTGAGGGGTGAGGCGTGTTGTGGCATCCGATTGAAGGACAATCGACGGTGCCGGCATTGTTGGAGATGCTCCATCCTTGGAGTCGAATACCTCTGCTTTGACGACCGAAGCGGTACCTGTGGAGTCATGTCGGGCGGCCTTTACTGCGTCTCGCACGCGCCGCAGAAGGCGTTGGAGGTCAGCACCGCCGTACTGTGCGTCGCTTGCGGTTCCTTCACCCCCGCTAGCTTTTAACAGCTGCCCGTGCTTTGCTAGAGCTGGCTCGAAGTCGTCCAAGAGAAAAACTGGCGGCACCTCGACATTCCGCTGATGATGAAGCGCCGAGAAGCTTGTCACATCTGTTGAGGAGCTCACACTGAGCGCTTCGCGTCGGCCGCTGGACGAGAGCGTCGCAACCTTGCTCTTGCCTTTGGGGAAATCAAGTACCGAGGATGCCACGCCAGCGTCGACAAGCCCACTACTTTGGCCGCGCATTGTGTGAGAGGAAACACCACCACTGCCGATGCCACCACCTGCATTCGCATAGAGCTGGTAGAGAGAAGCGTAAGGCACATCCTTCTGCAGCCACTGCGTCAGCGACGCCTCAGGCCAGCTGAAGCAGTACGACTGCTCATCCTCCAGTGGCAGAAGCTGCAAGCGCTCATGGACGGTGACTGCGCGCTCCTCGGAAGGGTCCAGCGGTCTGTACCGCTTGCGGGAGGTGCTCATGGCTGTTGAGCGAGCAGGATGCCACGCCGCCTCTACAGCGTTGTTCTTCTCTTGTACCTTGTCGTTATGTGGGAGTGCTTTTCTCACTTTACGAAAAGCGCGTACGGGTGTGTGTGTGTGTGTGGTTCCACTGTTTCCTTCCTTCCTCAACTTACTCCCCCCCTCTTGCACTCAGCCAAGCATGAAAACCACGCTCGGCTGATCTGGAGCCCTTTAAGCAGCCCCCTCGTCCCTTCTTGGCGTAAGTGGGGTTACTGCGGCCCCTTCGAAAGAGTCCGTTTAGACTCCTGCACACTCATGCACACACACAACGCCCGGTATCGTTGTGTGTGGAGGTGCGTAGGGCCGTGCGCCTGTGTGTCTCTCCTCCGCACCTTTCGAGGACCGTAAGAGAGGAAAAGAGAAGTGAGCGGCAGGGTGAAGCGAGTTAAGCAGAAGACACAGACAGAGAGGCACAGGCAGACAGAGTGTGTGTGTGTGCGCAAAAATAAAGCCCAGCGCATACACGGCAGGATAGGCGAGCGATGAGAATAAATAATTCGTGTGCCGAGTGGCCCTGTCTCCTTCGCTACTGTAGGTGGATAATTCATGAGCAGCTGCAGCAGCAGTACCGACTCCCCTCTCCTCTTGCAGCTTCGTCGTCCCTGCGTTACTCCTCAAGAACTAGACTGGACCAAAAAGGGAATCCTGCCCTCGATGTACTGTCATGTGTGGGCGTGCGTTGTTGTGTCTGCGCGCCTACGGGACCTGCATGCTTAACCATGAGAAAGTGTGCGCAGGAGTGGGTGCGTGGGTTAGTTGATGTTCTTGTTTAGAGGCCATAGAGGGAGCAATGGGGGAGCGCAAGACACAACCACTCAACCAAATAAATCGCGGCTTGGAAGCGTCACAGCATTCCTCACCGTGACACTCATAGCAAAACTGCCTTCACTTCCTCCAGCAACTCACGAGCAATAGACGAGCACACACACACACACACGCGCGCGCGCAAGTTCTCCCACCCAAAACGAAACAGGACAGCCACAGGTGCGTGTGCGTGTGAAAGTTCGAGCAAAGCGAAAAAGAATCACAGCAGAAGTCGTGAGCAAGGGGCTACCAAGACGTAGTGGGGGAAGGGATGGAGAGAGGGATGTGAGTTACGCAGCTACTCCTCCCCCTCCGCTCTAATGCAGCGTTGACTGAGGTCGTTGTGTACCACCAAGCCATTTGTGCTGTGCACCTCATGCTTGAGGTAGACACAAACAGGTACGGCTATGGTAGCTTCGTTTAGATACCCTCAGCAGTGATGGCAGGCACGTCCAGCACGATCGGATCTGTCCGCAACCCAGCACGTTTCATCGTCATCAGCGACGCGTACGGGATCGCCGTGCGGTCTGGCAACACCATTTCTGGATCCTCGGCAAGGGTCAGCAGCAGGTGAGAGGACTTCTTTGTCTTCCAAGCGTAGTACCCACGACTGCGAATGTCCACCTGCTTGTCTGTCGGCCCCGGCATGCAGGTGATGTAGGCGATACGCAGGCGGTCCTTGTCGAGCCCTTTGCTTTCTGCTCCTTGTTGCGCCAGCTCTAATGCTCGAAAGACGGCCATGTGACCCTTACGTGGAGACAGCTTGCACTGCGCCATGGCTTCGCGAACTGAGAGTCCGCGGAGCACGCTCAGCTCAATGTCCAACTTTTTCCACGCCGATGGAACAGCCTTCATCATGAAGCTGTACTGTGGCAACTGATCCTGGGCTTTCTGCAGCTCCGACTCAAGTCGCTCGCAGTACAGTTTCCAGTTCACCTGGTACATGACACCGTCTTCTTCCACCAAAGCCCAGCGATCCTCCCTCACCCGCTGGCTGTTCACCACCTTCTCCCAGCGGTTAACATCTGGGATGTTTGCCTTCGTGATCCAGAGGGAGCGCCATAACGTGCGGTCGAGTAAGATGCGTGGGGTGCTGCCCATGTGTTTCTGAATCGCAAACGGGCGGGCGGAGGAGTACTGGCGCTTGTACCATAGCTCACGAGCGTAGTGCTTCTGCGTCGCGAGGAACTGGCTGCCGACGTTCTGCCGCTTTGGTGCGGGGCGCAGACCAATGTTGTACCGAGTGGCTGGCTTCGGCATCCTGCAGTTGTGTGAAGTACCTTAGTGTGTGTGTGTGATGACCGTGAGTGTGCGTACACCCTTATCCAAAGGCGCTATGAGTCCCCGCGCGCTACCCCAGATGCACCCTCACTTGCCTCTTTTCACCTGGCGGGCAGCGGAGGGCACTAGAGTGAGAGGAGAGGGAAAATGGTCCAGAGGCGTCTAAGCCGCGTCTAGGCACGCACCTCTATGTTGGAATGGTAGGGGGCGGAGGTGAAGTGAGCGCGGTTCAGTGAAATTGGCGAAAAGGGGGAAAAGGGAAAGTGGAGCATACATGGCAAGGGGAGTAAACTGCAGGAGACGCAGCATGACGGCGATGTGCACGAGTACGCGAGTCGGTGGCGGCAGCGGCGGAGGGTGTGTAGAGGTGTGCAAATTGAGCCGGAAGGGCGTCGTAAATTGGCGTACATGTCGGCACCACGTTAGCACACACACACACACACAGTCGAGCTCTCATTCATTGGGGTTTCAAAAAACAAATCAAAGCCTGTTTGTCGCGTCTCTCTTCGGAGGATCGAAGCCGGTGTGAGACGTGAGAGAAGAACAAGAAGAGGGAGGGAGGGAGGGGAACGCATGGCTTCGCGGTGGACACAAAGGGAAAGAAAAGAGAGGATCCCCGAAGAAATAAGATCAGAGCACAAGTAGAAGAGAACCACCCCATAAGAGAAGAGCTGTAGGACACATGCTTTGGTAATATGCTGACCTGATGACCCACGTATTGGCCATTGATTGGCCCCTAGTGAACTATTGATAGAGGAGAGGAGGATGGAAAGAGCCTGGCACACGCACGGATCAGCACCCCAGGTACGCGAGCTTCATGTATTCCCGCAGAACAGGGCAAACAAGGGGATTGTTATCACCCGAGATTTTCTTCGGCGGTACCCGCGTATGTTTCTTCAGTACTCGCGAAGGTCGCAGCTGCGTTTCGCTAGAGTATTTTCTGTAGTTAAATACCGACAACCATGTCGTAATCCTCTAACTGATTTCACGCTGCCGACAGTCGTTCGGTTACTTTTCTCCCGCCCTCGCACAGCGGGGGGAAAGGGTGCCGCTCGGAGGTGACAGCGCGCGACACATCCTTCACATACGAGCGGGCGAGAGACGAACTCAGCGTGGGGTCGTACTCCCCAAAGCTATGCAACAGTGTGCCAGCGGGATTCAGTGGATCGGCTATGCAGAAGACGGTGACCTCGATGCCCTGCTCGTAGAGCCAACCGTGCGTGGGCACTCGCCCAGCTTGCCCACCGACAGGCCACGCCCAACGCCACCAACCCCATTCAGCTGTGTGTTTGCACATTCAGCAAAGGAGGGGAAGTGGGCTGTCGCCAGCACAGCCCCTCAGCACAGTGGCAGCGCCTTCTCTGGATGGGTTGACGCAGCACCCCTGGGCAGGTCAAAGTACTACCTCACTGGGCTGCCCTCGTGCGAGCACGTCTCACGTCATCCGACTCGTTTAGCCATGGCTGCTGGCACGCAGCCATGCGTTGAGCTGTGGGAAGGTGAGACGTAGGGCTGCCGCTTCGATGCTCCCACCACGCACAGTGATGAGCGTATGCACCCCATCCACCGAGAGACGTGGCTGTAAAGCAAATCGCATCGTTGCCTCCGTCATTGGTAGGAGGAGGTGCGATTGTACGCCATACCGGCCCACGTACGGCGCACGAGCTGTGCATCCAACATGGGCAGCTCGAGACGTGCCGTGGCGTCAAGGCACAGCAGAGGGCCATCCCATCCAAGTCCACCGTGGACGGAGTGAGGTTTGTCTCTGCACGCCCGCGCTAGCGAAAACGCCCACGCGGGGTTGAGGAAGGAGTGGTGGTGGTGGTGGTGGTGTGCAGCATGCAGGATCGATGCAAAGGGCCGGATGGAGAGCCCTGGATTGCGCAGCGCCACGGTCAGCTTTGCAAGACGCTGGGGAGGGCAGCTCACCAATCCTCCCCTTTCGTTCCGCATGCACTCCGCTCTTAAAAGTATGCTTGCCTCGGCAGCCAAACCCAACGGCGACTCGTCCCCCATGCGTGCCCGCGACTCACGCTCCGGGGGCGTGAGAGGGTCGGCCACGCAGATCTGACCAGCGATGCGACGCACCGCCGCCACGAGATCGTCCTCCGGAGCCTCTTCTGCAGCGACCAAAGTCTTGCCAGTCATGGCCATAGCCGCCACAGGGGATGGGGTGATGATGCCCACGGTGGTTCAGGCCACACCCTGGCCCACGCCCACGTCCCAGCGCGCGCCGGTGGATAGCGGGCATCGTTCTCAGAGGAGATTTGGAGAGGGCGTGTCAATGCAGCAAACTGAGCTTCCGCCTCCGTGAGGCGCTGCCACGCCCATTTGTGCGCTACATCTCTTCTCTACAGGTGTCCTGCACCCGCCCCCCTGCCGTTTCCGCTGAGCTACCGCCCACCACGAGGCGCGTGTGCGCAGACCTGAGCAACTCCGTGTTCGCCTCCACCGTGAGGGGCTGAAATGGGGAAAGAGGAGAAGAGGGGGGCGCAGTTCAGGCTGGGGATAGCGTGCGAGACGGTAAGCGGACGCTCCTCTGGCAGGTCGAGGGCCCTGAATAAGTTGTAGGACTCCGCTTGTGGCGCCCGAGGCCCCCAGGCGCCAGCTGTGCGCCGACCAGTACACGCGTTTCTTCATGTCGTCGGCCCAGCACCGTGGACCAGCCGATGCTTTTCGTGATCCGTTTGGCAGCAGGCATCATCGAACGCCTTCTCCTGCTCCGCGTGACGACCAACGAGTGCGGAGACCGGAGGGGGGGGGAGAGTAGATCGCTCGTCGCTCCTTCCGTTCAAGAAAGGTAGCGAGGTCCAGAGCGCGGGAACGCCCCGATGCGCTCCAGAAGAGTCCCTTGTATGGCTGCATGGAGGACTCGAATGCATTTGCTTTCTTCTCTTTCAGATGCTTTCCCCGTCAAGGTGGCGCTTCACGTATGGCCGTGCAGCCCATCTCACCCGTGCGGCAGCCAGCCTTTCACCCGAGGCACCGTTGAAATGGAGCCTACATGAAA
>NC_025868.1:303357-308655 GCF_000755165.1 Leishmania panamensis | reverse complement strand
ACAGCCGCAAACTCTCAGAAGACCCACTGCACCGCCGCTTCCATATCCTCCACCTTACCATACGGCAGCGGCATCGCGCTCAGAAGGTCGTGCTCGGAGGCACCGTAGGCCCAGTGCGTGTGACGCGCGTCCGCCTCTGCCTCCGACAGCACCAGCACACTCGCAGCAAAGTCGTCCGCAGTGGCGGCCCCATTACGCCGGCTGGCCTCCTCGATCGGCACCGCCGCGGCGACCGTGGCCGCCTCGGCTGGCGTGGGTGAGCGCACCAGCGACTGCGCGGCGGCGTCCAGCAGGCGCACCGCGAAGTCCTCATACGCCAGCAGCTCGGCTGGCACGCCCAGCGCGTGCGACAGCTCCGTGAAACCGCGTGCACCGGCGCGCAGTGTCCGTGCGTCGAGCACCAGCGCCTGCATCGCGCGCCGCCCGCGCAGTTCCACCAGCGCCGGCGCCTCCCACAGCCCCGCCGCCACCCCCTCGCGCGCCAGCCGCAGCCCCGCCACCACCACGTCCGCCACGCTGCTGTCCGCCGGCAGCGTCACGCGGCGCAGTCGGTCGGCCGACAGGCTGCAGCGCGCCACCGGCAGGAACTCGCGGTAGGGGTGTCGCCGGTCCGCGCGCGCGGCGCGCAGCGACACGCCGTCCGCCGGCGGCACCAGCACCTGCACCACACGCTGTCCGCTGAAGTCCGGCAGCACGTGTCGCAGGCTGCGCAGGAGCGGGCAGAAGCCCTCCTCGTCGTTGCTCACGAGGATCAGCGGCAGGCGCATCAGGCGCTCGAAGTTCACGTTTAGGTGCATAAACTGCAGGTTAGGCGCGCCGCTCTGCTCCTCGACGCTCGACGAGACTCGCAGCTCGTCCGTGCTGTTCCCGCTGTCGAGGGCGCTGTTCCACTGTCGCTCCAGCAGCATCGGAGTGGGGAACAGCTCCTCCAGGAAGCTGCGGAGCCTCTTGCATATGAACTTGAGGGTGAACTTAGAGTTGATATTTGTGAATAAGGTCACATTGCGATAATTGCGAATGCGAGTCATTCGTCGAGCGTTGTGCTCCATGTTGTTGTCGAACTCATCGTAAGAAGCCTCCTTGAGCTCTTCACCGTGAAACGTGGCCGGTGCGCAGCCGTCCTCGTTGTCCAGCGCCACATCTACAACAGGGAACACCGGCGCGTCGTTGCCCAGCGGTGACAACCCGGCACCGCGCTGCATGCGCCACGCCTGCTTCGCAATCAGGTACGGCAGGTACTGGCTCGACGCGGCCCACGGATGCCGCAGCATGTGAGCGGTGTGCGTCGACGGTGGCAATAGGTCCATCGTGGTGCGGGTGCGCATCATGAGCATGTTCAGATTGAGGTCAGGTGCATAGCGCTTGTGGATGTAGCCCCACATGTTGCGGCACTGTGCGTACGGGGCGTGGCTGTCGAGCCGCATGCGGTACTTGCGCAGGCGTGGCCGTCTCTTGAAGATACGGTGTGTAGGGAACTCGTGCCTAGCAAGGCCCGCCGCCCAGACTTCGAGCAGGCGCATCAGCCGCGCACGAGCGCCTGATCTACCGGCTGCCCACTCTTCCTCCAGGTCTACCATCTGCAGCAGCTCCGCCATGGCCGTAACGTTGCGAGCGACATTCCCCGCAGCCTCTGATGGCGATACCAGCATAGGCTCTTCCTCCGTCCCCACCACCTTCGTTATCTCGAGGTAGTAGCGCGGTGCGATGAGGTCTGCCGTGACGCGGTCGAGCACGCGGCGGCCCCAGTGCACGAGCGCCGGCATCTGCACATGGCCCGTCCACGTCCACTCGCCGCTGCCCGGCTTCGTAGGTGGCGCAGGCACCAGCGCAAAGGTGCCCGCTGCATCCGCGGCCCACGCCGGCTCACCCTTCGCCGACACGCGCGGCATCGCACACGCACCGCGCGCCACCGCGCCCGCAACGGCCCCCCACGCGCACTCTGCCCACGCGCACACCGCAGCACTGCTGCTCCTCGCGCACGCCGTGCTCGTGGACTGCGCGCTGCCCCCCGGCGTCGCCACGCTGCTGCGCGCGTCCACGGCAGCGGCGAAGGCAGCCCACGACGCGCGCACGATGCCGCGCTGCACCACGGCTGCCTCACCCTCCATCAACGTCAGGGTGGCGGCGGCAGTAGCCGGCTGCACGAGCTCCTCCAGGTCCGCGGGTGTTCGGTCCAGCTGTCTCTGAAGGCTATACGTGTTTTGCAGGACTCCACGCTGAAAACCAGCTGTGCACAGTTCATCCTTTAGTGTCTTGGCAGACTGTGAAATTCGCAGGACCGGCCCTCCATAGACGTTCACCAAGTCGGTGATGTCGACGTCCTTCATGACGAGGTAGTCATCGTTCATGTAGATGAAGATGGAGGAGGCGTTGCGCAGGCGGTACACGAAGGACTCGACAGTGTAGCTGTTCACGGTCGTCAGCGGCGCGGGCGGCATCAACGCGCGCTGGTCCACGATGTGGATGCGCGTGTAGTGCAGCTTGCCGGTGTGGGCCTCCCTCACGAAGCGCGCCTCCGCCGTGCCCAGCACGCTCGCATCGCCGCCGTCAGCGGCACCACTCGCCGCCTCAGCGCGCGCCGTGGCAGCGGCATAGAGGGAGCGCGTGAAGAAGTTCCGGCTCTGGTTCAGCCACAGCGGCACGTTGCCGTACGGCGTCACGACGGTCATGCGACCGCGGTGCCAGCTGCGCGTGTGGAGCAGCAGCCCGCGCATGCCGTGGCGCAGCTCGTCGCAGTCCACGTCGATGTCGTCCGGCTTCACGCTCTCCAGGTCCGCACCCAGGGCGCGCAGCAGCTCCATGTTCGTCAGCGCCATCTTCGGCGGCGGCGGCGGCGCGCCCTCGATGTGGGGCTGGCTGGGGTGCGTGGCGGCCCACCAGAGCGACGCCTCCACGCGCTGCACCGCGTCCTTGCCGGAGCCCACGTCGGCCAGCAGCTGCGACAAGGCGCACGGGCTTGACGACGACACAAACAGCAACTCCGCGATGTGGCGGCTGAAGGTGTCCTCGGCCAGCGGCGGTGCGTCGACGCCAATGTCGGCCGCACGCTGCATCTCGCCCCACAGCAGCTGCACCGATGCAATCATGTTCCAGCACTCCCACGTCTTCGCAAACGGCTTCGTGTAGCCGCGCGTGATGTCGCTGCCGTTGACGTAGGAGTAGATGAAGTCGAGGTGCGCGTGGCGCTGCAGCAGCTCGTCACGCGTGTAGCGGCGGTAGTGTGTGCGCAGGCCCTGGTCCTCCTTGGTGAAGTCCGTGTCGGCGCTGCGGCTGGCGGTGGCATTGCTGGCTACTGCCGCGGCCGCTGCGTGCGGCACGGCGAGGGGCTGCACAGCAAAGCTGAAGGCGCCGTTGACGGCGTGCCGCGGCGCTGCGCCGGCGTCGCCCAGCTGCCAGTTGGCCTCGCCGTCGAGCCACGGTGACGGCGCCAGTGGCGTGCCAAGCTGCACGCGGCGCGGCACGGCGCAGAAGGCCTCGTAGGTGCTGCGGCCCACACCGCTGCGTCGCCGCTCGTCCACGCGCGTGCCACCGCGGCCGAAGGTGCGCACCACGTACCGGTCGCGCTCCACGTCGTGGTGGATGTACGCCGCGTGCGGCGCGCCGGTGTAGCCGTCGTAGCTGCTCGCCGTGGGTCTGCCGCAGAAGTGCGCAAGCGTGCGGCTCGACCGCGGGCCGTACGGACTCAAAGAGCGCGGGTCATGCACAGGGGAGACGAGTGAGGGACCCATCGCTGTGAGGTCAAAGTGCGTCTCTTGGTAGGTCCACAGCTGAATATTATCAGGGTTGTTGTGGAAGCGGTAGAAACGCAAGAGACTTATAGTGATGCACACGTATAGCAGCACAAAGGTGATCCCGGGAACCGTAAAGACCTCCCACTGGCGCATCAGTATGGTGACGCACCGAGCTGTTTTACTGAGGCTACGGGGTGGCTGCCTTATCTCTCGTTTCGCCGCGTAGGCCTCGTTGAGACGGGCGGCGGCAAACCGGCGGCATCTCGGGAGGACTTGCAGGACGTACTCTAGCAGTATGCGCATCGCGACGGCGGCGACGGACGCTAGAAGTCGCAATGTAGAGGTGAGCGACGTGCCGAGGCCTCGCAGGTAGAGAATGGTGGGGTTCTCCGCCATTTGCGCAGTATCGGAGATTGCCGTTGGCATGGCCCGGCATCCCCTCTGCGCGCCCCTTTACGGTCCTATTCGCAGTTACGTGCGTATGCCAGAGGAGGCGTGTGCCTGTGTGTGTGTGTGTGTGTCTACTAGTGGAGTTGACCTTCTCGATTGATGTCCCGTGTACTCCCGTCCTCCATCCGCAAAGCACCCGCGCCACCAGGTACGAAAGGTACGCACAAACGGTGCACGGAGAAGAGTAGAGGAAAGCGAAGCGCAACACTCACAACGAGGGAGGGCCACGAGAGACGCTGCAAATTACACAGAAGGGCGCATATAAGGGAGTGTGCGTGAAACACCTGATCGATGTCGGTAATGTCACATAGACGACCAGAGAGCCACGGATAAGAAGGCAGGAAGAAGAGAGAGATGACAGCGGGGAGGGAGGGAGGGAGGCTACAGATGGGTTGAAGCGTGCAGAAAAGGAACCTGCGCAGCTGCACATGCACACTTTCCTGCTTGGGCGTACCCACTTTTGGCCATGCAACAGGTGTGCAACGCCACTCTGCCCCCGGCCTCTGACGGGTCCATCGCGTGGTGCGACAGAGCCGTAGGGCACGCACTGCAGCAACACCCACTCAGCCATCGGAGCACGGCATCCACCTCAACCTCGGCCCACCTCCCGCTCCGCGGGTCACTACGTGATGCGCCCTCCCCCTAGAGTGGCTCAGGCTCTCCACCAGCAGGCAGCGAGGGCTGGATGGGATACGTTCGAGTCACGTCAACACTTCACCTACCACATGAATGGCACAGACCTGTTTGCCGTGACAGGTCGCTCCGACGCAACGCTCTGACGTCCCTCTACGTCGTAGGTCCCTGACCCTGTCGCCACCAGGGGTGGTCCCGCATTGGCCGGGATAGAGAAGCTGCCTGGCTACCCCGCACAGAGAGAGCAGAGCGCTGGACCCCGGGGAGCCGCGCACCGAGGGGCCCCTCTCCCCCCACCCGCACTACAGCGGGGCGGGCGCAGCGCAAAGACAATAAAAGACCAGAGAAGAAAACGCCCCCGATGCGTCTCTCACAGTCGGGCCGAAAAAACAAAAAGGCCACGCAGACGTCGCCGCTAGCGGCACGCCAGGCCGCACGAACGATAGGCACGAGACCGCCTTCCCTGTTCGCGTGACCTTCGTTT